>NC_142374.1:9707500-10007500 GCF_059441005.1 Hippichthys cyanospilos
ATTGCAATTTTGTGTCTTCAATTATCTGCCTTGTACTTGGACTTGAAGTAGAATACTTTAAGAGTCAAAGTGCTAAAATCATTCATTCTGAAAGGCGAGTACTGCCTATTTATGTCAATGCGAAGCAGTAGTGTTTTGAAAATGGACTTCATCAGACTAAACCTGAGAAAATGTATTCAGAAAGCACAGTATGCTTTGTTGTTATGTCTTTCATCACTGATAATATTCTATGTGTTCCCCTCAGAGATTCAGTGACCTGAGTGCATCTCTTCCTCTGGTTCAAGGCTTGATACCAAGGTCAGTAAAGCGCTCAAAGGAATTCAAAAACAAAACACTTTTTTATTGATCAGTGCTGAATAATATCCACTTTGCCTTGTTTCCTCCACCATCAAGTAAGTCAGACGTATGAATAATTTAAGAGCTCATTTTTATTTTATTGGTTTAATGGAACTGGTCTTTGTGTCCACCTCTTAGCGCTCCCCCAAATCGCTAAGGCACTCTAGCATATGAACACAGTACATATTAACGTGTCCTTCCTAGAAAGTAGGGCACATGTCCACAGCCAATTGAGATAAATAAGTTCACAAATCATGTCTTATGTTACAACAAAGGTCATGCACGTACTGTAACAAAATCTTAAGAGACTTAAGTCCTTTAAACTTGAAGTGTTAAGAAATTCTGTGGTTTTCCAGGCATGATCGAGGTCTGAGTTACCTTCCTCCAGGAGAGGCCGCAGGCTCCGGGGAGCAACTCCATCTCGACAACCTTTACTCCAGCAGAAGCCCATATGCCGATGAGCTGCCTACATCGGCTCGGCCGCGGCCAGTAGGGGGCGCGACGGGTACAACTGGAAATCTTACACTTTACTGTTTCATTGTATTTACAGTCGTTTAAGACAGTAAATGCAAAATGTTTATATGACCCTAAGAGATGAAAATTAGAATATATGTTGCGATACAATACCCCACAAATGAGACTTAAAAACTTGGCATATTGGTATACAGTTTTTTGTTGTTAATGGGGACCGGAAAACACCCGCAAAAAGTGAATTCTGTGTAGTATGATTACACCTTGTTAATTGGGACTGTAACTGTGTACAAATGTTTGAGTCACGATTCTATCAATTTACTTCAAAGTTTAAACAAATACTGCATGTACTCACCCATTGTAAATGAAACACACAATTTAGTGTTGGAGCTTGGTTTGTTTGGTTTAGAAAGCTTTTATTTGTTGTTTTAATCAGGGTGCACGAGTCAAGTCAGCCTTTTCTTACAGTACATTAATTAAGGTGTTGGAGTGAGACACAAATGGTATCGGTACAGTAAAGATTGACTTTCAGAAAACAGACGCACAACAGAAGTTTGAACAAAATGACAATGTTTACAGAAGACTGATACTGTAACAAATAAAGCCTTGACGTGTGTGTTTCTGTGTGTATGCAGGTGCTCAACTTCATCATCTTACACAGGTTGGCCTATCTGGTCGTATGAATGGTTATCCTGCTGGGGTTAGGAGTTATCCAGGCCAGAATGGAGGCATCGGCTGGAATAACTACCATGAGGACAGTTACTGCATAGCACAACCAGATAACAGTGCAGTGAGTGTAACTCAAGCTTCTAAATTATTCTTCTATTTTACCTATGATCTATGGTCAATATTATTTCGTTCAAGTGGTTTCTGAACGGTCATTTAAATTGAGTTAGGTTTTTACTGGTATAATATTGTCATTGATCCAGGCAAAAGGAAATGGGGTACATATAGTCTTAGAGTGGCTCTTGTACTTGTAAATGAGACTTTCTTGAGAATTTCGTCATGTTTTTTTAGACAGACTAATTTATTGTAACCAGTGTAGTATGGTGCTGTGTACAATACATATGAAACATTGCAACATGACTTCCAGAACACAGTCTCCTATTTTCTTAAGTGAGCAGGGGTTTTTGCCATCTTGTGCCATTTTAATGTGCTCTTGCACAAAAACCTCACATAAGTGATTATTTTTAAGCCAATAGCTAGTGAGAGGTTCCATATAAATAAAGTAACAATTATTATAATAATAAACACACACACACACACACACACACATACACTAATACTGCAGGTGAATTTGCAAATATTGAATGGCGTATAGTATGTGTAGGGACGATTTATTGCCTGACAAATCATCTGAGAGCCGGTCCAACTTAGACTCCGACATTTCATGTCATGTCCTGACTTCTTCTTCTGTTCCAAAGATGCCCAGGCGTGTCCTCGGAGAGACGTCAGCTCCTCCCGCCCACCTGGACAGCGGGACGGGTTGCCTGTCAGCTCCCCTCTCACTGGATGCAACCCCTCCCCCCCAGTCCTCCGCCTCCTTGATCAAGGCCATCCGTGAGGAACTTTTACGCTTGTCGCAGAAACAGGGTTACCACAGCTGAGGTAGCTCCGAATCCACCATGCTTCCTGTGGAAGCACACCAAGAAGCAAAGCAGGGAGAGTATCTTGCTACATGTCAATATTAAGGTGGCTAATTCATGTTTCTGGATGCACTTTTGAGGTTAATAATCAACCAAAAGTGTTTTGAGAATGAAATAACTTTCAGTATGTCACTATGGGACAGTGTTATTACATGAAGAACAGTATGAGGTCAAGGATTCCGATCTATGTGAGATTTAGGTAGTCACCCTAATGTGATGTTCGTCATACACGCATTGTTAAAAAAACTGGTTAACCTCCATCTCATCTGAGTAATGTTTTGCCATCACACTGTGGAGGTGTTCATCTCGCTCCATCCTTCACAACCAGCGAATCAGTATAAACTCAGAGGAGTGTGCCCTACACACTGTCAACACATTATGCTACCTACATCTTAGCTTAGCTATCTTAGAGTTAGTCTGTTAGTCTGAGCTGTTACTTCTGGACTTTTTTGGGCTATTTGCATTTGATCCTTTGAGGTTTTACATGTTTTAGTAATAATGTTTTGAGATGTAAAGCTCTGAAAAGCCTTTAGATCATCCGTTTTCAAATGTAAATCATACAGCCAACATCACATGTACTTGGCAAACACTTAGGTGCTCTGCTTAGCTATGTATAGCTGCATCAAATGCAGACTAGACTACTATGTGCGGGTCTGGTAAATTTATTGAAAAGAACAGAAAGGAAAAAGGGTCAGGTGATCAAGGATACGCAGACCTACAAATGTGTTTAATAAATCATCTGTTTCATGCAGTATTTGATTTTTAATGCCTTTTAAAAACAGGGTACTGTATTTGTAATTAATGCCTTGCTCATGTGCTTTTGATGTTTTTTTTTAATTGCCCTTGCATTGTGTTTTGTGCACCATAAACCAATTGGAATACAGTACTTGCTTCATTCCCTTACATGTTGAGATTATGTGGGACCTGAAGATCATTTAAATAAAGCAAATAACAAAATGTTTATTCTATAATCCTGCGGCAGGCATGCGTTGCAGTCCTGTACCATCACTGTCACCAACATCATACTGTATGTATACCTACATAAATTAATATGCATCATAGTAACTTCAATAGAAAACCAGGGCTTTAGAAGTCACACATATATGTACATAAGAAAATAGCTTAATCAAGCAACATTTAATTTCTGGAGCATTTAAAATAAATAATCTTTTTGTATTTTTGCCGTTTCATTTTGCTACCGTTGATTTAATTACTGATAAACGCAACAATCACCATCAAAAACACAAATAAATGTTTGCGTTCATCAGTATGGATCGCAAAGTGCCTCATTATTGGAAAATAAAATCCACCCTTTTTTCTTTTCTTAAGAAGACTTAAATGGCTCTCTTGCCCTCTGAGCCCACCACTGGTATAATCCTGGTTTAGAATGATTGTTACGTGTGACTTGTAAATAGAACTCAAATTCTGTATATTTATTAGCCTCCTTAGTTGTTTGAAAATGTAACAGGCCTTTGGGACTCCCCAGAACAGATAAGAACTTGAGACATACAGTATATCATCCTTCAACTGTGACAAGGGGAGAATTTGAAAAAATGCAGACTACTTTCACTGTTAGGGATCCTTGGGTAACTTAAAGGGGAATGCACACCGCTGACTATCGACATTTTAACAGATTTTATTAAGTGTGCGAGACACCACACTTGATGAAGAAAAAATAATCCACGTGTGTTTTTACTGCCTTTTTATGGTGCGGTGTACTCTAGATGGCCAGCCAGGTCAAATTTTATGTTTTAAGGATGATGATTTCGGCTCAGGTGAGAATTGACCTGCAAAATGCTAAGAGTTTAGTCGCTCAACATCAGTGACGGACTCTTTGGCCTTGCAGAAAATAGTGTTGACTACACATTTTGAATCACAATAGGAAACGCTGACCAATACCCACAATTGTCGACCTAATTAAGTGTTTCGTATATTAGGACACGCGACTGACACAGCTCGGTACAATCACTTTTGAGCACCTTCTCTTCTGGAAGGAAGGGAGGGAAAATACTCAAATTTGGTCTAGTTAGTGATTATTTATCGCTATGTGTATGTCTAGTCTGGGTCCGTTCAGAGTGTGACCTCTATTTTCAGTACCATGTGTTTTGTCTCCATCTGCTGTTTTTTTTTTTTCCAAATTTGCATGTGCTTCAGCTACTGTTGTACTGCGTCTTTTTTGCTGTCTGTTTCGCAGTTTATTTTCACGGCATAAACTGTGATATTGCGTATCCCCGAAAATTAAAATACCTCTATCAGTAATTTGAATTCGGTCACGGAAACCACAAGGAAAGCATGGTGTAATATGACTTGCGGTTACTGTAATTACCACAAGTGGCCACAGTGGGGAAGCAGATCCTAAAAAGAATGAGTGCACCTACAGTTTATGCTTATGTTTAAGATTAGTCAATTGATCAGTTGTGATCCTTTTTTTTTCTTGCTCGAATTACGTTTTTGGTGTTTCAAAAAAAACAACAACAACAACAAAGTTATATTGATCCAATAGCCTGTATTTGTATAAGATCACGTTAACGTGCATCTTCAGGATGTATCCAGTTGTCTCTCATCTCATCAGACGCCTCGTCTCTGTAATCCCATTATAGGATCTATAAATCCACTGAGTGATGCAGTGAAACAGTGCAAATCCCAGCGAAGTCTACTGCGGGAGGGCACGCTGTGAACACTGGCGAGCATATTTTTAAAACTTCAACAGTCTTCCCGATTCCATGACATGCACTGGAGTACAGGAAAATGATCACAATTATATTTTTTGATTATATTCCGTTTTTTTAATCTGTGATATTTAATCTCAAATGCCGCACTTGACAGTGTCGAACAACTGTAAAGCAAGAGATTACACTGCAGATAAAAGTTACAGACACAAAACAATATAAATCACCCAGTATGATGTTTTATGATAAATATAAACATAACGAAGTATTGAGCCCTTCTTTTGAATGAGAGCGATTGAAATTTGAAACATTCACAGTAATTGCATGACTATAAACTGTCACGTGCATTTTTTTTTAAGACTTCTTCTGTAGGTGGGAGGGAAAGGGTCCAGATTGAGTACCCTCTGACCCCTTGGTTAATCCTGTCTGTGGACTCAAGTCCTCTCATACTGGAGCGCAACAAAAACACACCTAGGAGTTAATCTGGATCATGATGGTCATTACAGCCTGGGTGGCCAGCCAATGAGGGGCGTGTATAGGTTGAAGGACCAGGATAGTAGTGGTTGTCCACTGTGGGAAGGAGGAGTCGAATAAGCACTTCCAGCCACTGACCTTGGAGCAGGAAGCTCAGGGAGGGAGGAAGGAATTTGCATGGTGTGAATGTGAAGTACCGCAGAGAGTTCAGGAGCTCTTGCTTTTGTCAACAGAAAGGCAATACAGCATTGTAAGTAGAGATTCGCCATGTATATGTGTCTGTATGTGTCTCAAGTTACTTGTCAAGAGTTTATAAATGCTGGGGGGGGGATTCTGAAGCAGATTGAAAAGGAATGAGAGGTTCAATGCTAGGACGTTTAGTGTACTGTACTCTTTCACCGAACATATGACATACTGGTGTGTTTATTGGTCCTGACGATAATTCAAAAGGCTTCCATTTAAAATGTGTAATGAATATGCATATTGAAGTGCTAGTTCCATTGGCCATCCTGTATTATTGTATGTTATTACCTTTCCCATCACACAAATGCTCCATTTACTGTAGCCTCCTGTGTTTTTTTTTTTTTTCTGCTGATGAGTCAAAGGAACCACTGCAGCATCTTTCGGCCACACTCAGCAGTATCCAGCTGTGGGCCGGCTGCCACTGGATGGTGTCACTGGTTCCAGTTTTAGAACTGGAGAAGATGCTCTTCTGGGAAAGCAGATCCTGATTACCCCCCCCCCACCCCATTACAGCCTGAGAATTTCAAGATATGCGCCACTGAAAAGCTTTTGAAGTGTACTCAGGAGATTTGAGCACATTTCGTCAGCATGTGTGAGATCATTTAAATATATTTTCAAGTTTTGTTTTTCCTAATAGGCCTTACCTCCCTGTGTCTCTTTACAGGATATGATGGTACGTAAAATAGTGGATGAGTTATGTATTGTATGCAAGTCATGCAATTTAATTGCACACTTTTGCGGTGCACACTTTTGCGGTGCAGTAATTGTACCTTTTTTCATAGACTAGCTTTTGTGTTCCAAGATGATCATTTTTAGTGGACATAAAGGTGTCAAAAATGCTTACACTTTCAGGTTCCTGAACCCGATATAGTGCGGTCCCATAGTGATAACAATACAATTCTGATCTGATTTTCCCGAAAAGAAGGCTGTCCCCTAAAGTTTCATACATGCATACAATGACTTTGCTTTCTGAGCTATGTAGGCAAATGTTCAAAGGTCTATAGAGCATGTCGGTCGGTGATGGTGGTGGTAGGCGGTGTCTTTCCTTTTTGATGAAAAACTAATCAATTTGCTCTTGTCAGCACTCTGTCTGAAATAAAAACATTGCTTCGCTGCCCTCTTGCAGCATCCTGAAGTGAGGAAAGAAGCCTTTTTATTGTGAGGGAAGAAGCTTCGTAGATTCTGTATGGCCTTGTCTAATAGGAGGACATTGCTTTGTGGCACTTTTTTTTTCTTTTGCTATTTGTGGCAGGGGCCTCTCTACAACTGTAACACTATTTTGTCTTTGTATTTTTTTAGCACTCTAGATGCCCACTGGCACCATGTCACATCCACCTTGGGACAATGACAGACATCTGTTTTGGGCATATGTCTGCAAAGATGTCACTATGTGTGTGGTGTACTGTGTTAGTCATTGAGTGCACCGCAGACTAGAAAAGCAGTACAAACACATGCAATTTTTTGAAGGTTAAGATGCTAAAAATGTGTGTACCCCACTAACTTGCAGTTACACTTAGAACCTAGTCCTAAAGCAAATCGTCTTGCATCATGTCGCACAACCATCACACTCCCCTTTTGTGTACACTTGCTAGCCCCAAGGTCACGGTACAAGTTATCTCCATCCCTCCTCCTTTCCCCACAATTTGTGTCAGGGGGCACAGTGTGAGATTGTACTTGGCTCTGCTGAGTAGGAGGCCAAGCTCATGTGATGTTGGAGTGAGAGAAGGGGAGGGGGATGAATAGCTGTCATTCACAACAGAGGGCCTGGTTGCTGGGCAGCTGCCCTCTGCTTTGACTTCACTCACTGACTCTTGACTGTCAGCTGCCGTCTGCCTTCTTCTTGCTATCCCCTCAGAGAGCCGGTCAACATGTGTACCGCTCTTAGTGACAAAGGAGGAATCATGTATATGACCCATGTGCACGGCTATGAAGGAGTTTAAATAGTCACCTGTTGTCTGACATCAAGGTTGTTTTTTGTAATGCAAATGCTTCATATAGACAAACTGACAAGGCTCCATTGGGGCTGCTCTTTGGAATCTGCTCTTTGTTTTGTGATCTAAAACGCTCCTTGTTACCAATGTCATCAACCTTGTGCTGAGCTCCATCCCATTGTTTTTGCTTGTGTCCGGGTGTGTGTCAAATAGATCAATATGGTATAAAAATGTGTGTAGGGCAGTGCTTCTCAATTATTTTTTGCAAAGTGCCACCCAGGAAAGAGAAAATATTTTGCTCCCATCATCAACTCACCAAAGATAAACTGATGTACAGTATGTGTGGTGATGCACACATTATTCGAGCTGAGGTTCACAGAATTGCTGTCTAAGCAGAAGGAGCCTTCAAGCTGAGCGCTCACTCTTCACCAGATGGATGAAAAAAGCCAAACACTAGCAGTTCGCAGCAGGAGAAAGGGGAAATCATGTTCCTAATACTTTTATAATCATCCATACCTCTTTACTTTCTTCTACCCCTTGAGCTATGGACAAGTTGTCTTTTTGACTGTGGGAATCTCCATTGCTTTGTTATGTTTAAATCTTGGCTGGACATCCAGGATGTGACAGGGTTTGTTTTCTCAGCAATCCCCTGATCACACGTCCTACATTTCAAAGTAAAATTGCATCAGTGATAGTAGCCTGCAGCAGACGTTGTGGAGCCACGTTTCGGATGAAAATAAGCTGAGGTCCACAGTCCACTGTCATCCATTTAATCACACCCCTCTTATATCCTTACTCACCCAACTTGCGCCACACCCACAGTGGATGATAAATGCCTGCTCACACTGATGATGGTGTCGTTCCAATGGATGACGTCCAGACACGTGCACTGTAACTTCTATTGGCAGCAAAACGATCATGGTTATTTTCAAAAGAATTGGCAGAGCAAGAATGACTCAATGTCTCACAAACCGCAGTAAGAGAAAAAAAAAAAAGGCAGCGATAGACATGATTTCATGTCATTAATGACTGATTATCACATCTATGTGAAATAGGAAATAGAATGTGTCGACTCAAAGGAGGATTCCAAACTATCTATGTTTCTGGTTAAATAATGTTCTTTGTTTAATTTCTACACTATGACACAATTCGCTTCCTTTCCAAAGGATAACTTTTTTTTTTTTTTTTTTTTTTTTTTTGAGATGAAGAAGAAGAAATGTAAGTTCACATACAAAGCCTCAGTGCGCCCGTGAGTCTAATAAGGACAAATGGCAATAAAAGTGGATGGGTATTGCTTCATTGTAGCTATTAGGGCCATTGATTGTAATAGTTCATAGCATTGCAAAGCATAGTATATCTTGCAGGTTTTATGATATACATAATTTGCTCAGTTAATGTATTGTCCTTTTGTGCATCCGTATTCTGCTTCTCTACTTCTTCAGTCAATGCTGTAATGATGGGTGATAACTAGACAATTAAAAAAAAACGTTTTGATTATTTTTCTAAATACTAATACTTTTTGATCTTTCTGTCGCCTTCAGTTGGTGTTTGTTGTGGGTTGGTATCGGGGTTTCATGTTTGTTTTTGTTGTTTTGGGACTTTTTCAGAGTTTTTAATTGTTGTGAGTTGTGTTTTTTTTTTCACGTGTTTAGCGTTAGGGTTTGTGTTTTGTTTGTTTTGTTTGTTTTAGGGTTTTGTTCTTAGGCTGCATTTGGAAATTCAATGTGACACCCTCACTTACCTCTGAGAGTGCAAGTATGCAGAGAGTCTTTAACTGAATTTATAAACATTTTGTTGTCACGTCCACTCAAATCTCTTGTCATGGAATCTTGTTTTCCTGTATTGCCTCCTGCCTAATGCTAGGATGCTCTCCACTTGGATCAGTTTTTTGAATAGTCGCCGTACTGTAGCAGAGCATACCAGTAGGGTATTTATAAACACACCCTTGTGAGATTATCACTATATACCACAAAATCGTTCCACCCATCACTCTTTATGGGTGAGATTGAGTCTGTCTTCAGCAGAGAAACTTGGGAAGAAAATCGGAGTACCCCATGCAGGAATGGTTTAAAATATGACCTCAACGCCATTCTTCATGAACTAGCAAGTAGGCTGACATGCAGAAAGAATAATGGCAAGCACACTAATCCTCTGGGTCAGTTAAGGTTTTCTCAACCGAAAAAAAAATCACAGTTGTCCTTTTTAATTTAAAAAAACCAGAACAGCATCAATGTGCTGAGATGCTGCAAGTTCAAGCAATGTATGATATCAAAGTGCATCAGGGATCCATCTGTAAAAAAAAGCAAAGCAGACCTGGCACAACACCACACAAGGCTTCTTCACTTCATTGAGGTCATTCTTCCATGTTGAAATAATTGTAATAGCTTAACTCTGACGTGAATTTCTTCTCTTCTACTACAAATATGAGTGAATGGGTCCATTCTTGGTTGGTCTGTTTCTTATTCAGCACGTTATGATGATTTACACTGTAAATAGTTTTAAAACAATGTGTTCTTTTGCTGCCAGAAAGGATGGAATATTCTGTAATTGAAACGTGGTTTCCAGCAAAGATGTACAACAGCTTTATCGTCATACTAAATATGTTTTACTCCCACTGCGTGCATGACTTGAGTGCCTGTTTGATTCACTTATTGAGATAGAATCTGCAGTTCCTCTTCCAACAACTTGAGTGTCACTGTGCACTAAAAATGTTATACAGTGGACTCTGTGAATGCAAACGTAGATTCTGAGATGCAGTGGTGGGTGGTGAGTTTTGGACCTGGACCTTCACTGAGAAATCCCCAACCCCACTCCACAAACATAAAAGTAGATTCAGTTTAAGGTATGAAGGGAGTTGTCCCGTGGTGATGACGCTTCTTTTTTTGTTTGTCTCAGGCACTTTGATGCACTTGGTTGTTTTAAATTTTTATTATTATTTTTTTTTTAGACTAAGTTGTAACCCATATAAACACTGTAAAAAAATAATTAACTGTTGTTGAAAGTTGATTTATATTGTTTTTTTCTTTTGTTAATTTTAAAAAGGATGCAGGTTTAGGTATACTTATAACATTTTTATAGATAATAATCTTATTTATAGTCACCGCATCAAGTGTGTGTGTGTGGGGGGGGGGGGGGGGGGGACACAAAATAATAATCATGATTATTTTGGACAATAATGATACGATAATTCATCTTGTCTATTTTGTGCTCTTTTTTAAACAAGTAGGATATCAACAAGGCTTCAAGACTTGATACTTACAAATAATAATATTCAACTAAAATAAATAAATAATGTAAATAATAATTAAACCAAATTCACAAGACATGGTGAAAATTTGGCATACAGGGCAACACAGCTAATTTATTTGCTGAGTGCAACCCAATGAAAAAATGAGGCTACTTAGAACCAAGCACATTATTTACAGTATTTTTTGGAAAGTGCTTGATTTGAAACAAAAACAAAAAAGTGTTTGACTTTTAGAATGTTATTATCCTCGAGGATCATCTAAATTAATCGTGGCAGCCAATATTGTGATCGTGATTAAAATTCAATTAATTGTGCTGCCCTAACTGAGGGTATGGTTTATTAAACTGCTGTTACGGAGTAGTAAATTGGGGGTATGTTTTAGTAAACTGAGGGTACAGATTACTAAACTGAGGCAATGGATTAGTAAATTGAGGGTACAGATTAGTTAATTGAGGGAGCAGATTACTAAACAGAGGGTACGGTGTAAAAACATTATTATTTTTTTATACCCTGGCACCAGAGGGGCTCTGTAATACACAAAGAAGCTGAAATCTAATTGGAGGAAAAAATAAAAAATAGAGATAACCCACAATTGCTTGTAGGCTGTGCAGGCAACTCACATGCTATTAACTGAGGAGAAAACAATATTGGTAATAAATGTATACAATATTTTACAAACTTTTACAAAGTTTTAAAGACAGGTAAGTGCTTTAAAAATTTGGGCCTTCAGATAATGCCTTGAAGGCTCTTAAGGCACACCACTGCTAAGACGTCTGCCATACAGATCCTAACCTGTCTGCCATGCTATGCTCTCCATATCATACAGTAGGCTCCTTCCCTCCTTGTCTTGGTCATCCCGGCATTGTTATGCAGTGAGTCTAGCACCCTTTGTTCCATTTTAATCAAATTCACTCTTGTTTACTCTTCTTGATGTTGTTGAGTCAGACGTGTGAAGAGCAAACAGAGTTATGGCTATTTCATGTTTCTCTCCCACCTCAAACATCACAGAAGACTTAAGGTATAATAAAGTTCACCATAAATTCAAATACAAATACACAAAGACCATCATGCATGTGTTCAAGGACGAGTTTCTGTTGTCTTTTTGGCCCTGCTGTTCATTACAAGCGCTCTTTGTGCCAGCGAGAGATCACATGTCACAGTATTTAAACAGCTGCACATGATAGTAGTGTGTTTTGTCAGCGCCACCAAAGACAGAAAGCTAAGCTTGATAGGGCGGTATGTATGTCAATGTGCCTGGATGAATGTAAGTGAGGCTATAATGATGGTGTTGGAGGGCCAAGTTTTAGTAGTTGAAGAAAGTTCTGAAGTCAATTAATAATTGTCTTATCTGATTTTAATCCCAATCAAAATCATAGTGATTATTGTGTTTTTTATTTCCACAATCATACAGCCCTACTTGGAGACATGCTGTACTAAAAGAAAGGAAATACTCCAAGCAAATCCAATAAGGCACGACAGCTGTTGATCTTTTACCTTTTAATCAGACTGACTGATTAAATTTTTAGGGTTGTAGCATCTGCACTAGTTCTTAAATAATCATTATGACTGTTCAACTTCTGTGAAAACTATGATTTCCTTCCTATTCTATTTATTGTTCATAGTAATTTTATATGGACCCATAGGAGCAGCGCACCCTATTTTGTTGAATGCTAGCTGTACAATGACAAAAATGTTTCTATATTTCTATTTCTAAAGCCTTTCTTTTTCTATTTGGAAAGGTTGCCCAATGCCCAGTGTTCTAATAGTTAAAGGATCCAGAAAATGGACCGTGAGCGTAGCCGCACCCTGACCACTGTTACTGTTTCAGTCCTCATAGACTCAGGGCCCGAGGTCTTCTAAACACATGCAGATAAATTTAACCAGCCAGGCTGCAGATGCACAAATACCTCCAGTAACAAGAAAATATCCTCTGATTTTATGTCCACCCTCCCTTTTTTGGTGAACATGTTTACACACAGTGCCATTTTCAGCTAATTTTATGTTGCATCCACCTCCAAATGCTCTGGACCCAACCAGTGCATTTCACAAGCAGTCCACTGAGCCTGAAGTGGTTGCTGTTTACATAGGGTTATGCTTGTCCTTCAGGAGGAAATTAAACATTTAGTTTAAAGCACTGGCTGGGTTTGTGTTACCCAGAGTATTATTTCGTTATTGTGGGAAGACCCCTTTTAAGAAGACTTCAGTGGAGGAAGGCATTTCACACTAATAATTTCTTAAACTCCCAGATGCCTTTGTGCCAATTAATGTCTCATCATGTGTTATTACACAGGCTATTTGAATTTCTTATTATGGCTGTGATGTTTTTTTTCCCTGCAACATCTATAATATGTTAAGATATTTGTAAGCATTGTTTGGCCAGAACAGAGGTCTGCCGTTAAAAGAAATTAATATGTATTTATTTATTTTTTAAACAGACAAAGGGTACTATTTTTATGCTCAGTGCAAGTTTTAGTGCAAGTCTAACTGTGCACAAGCGGACTTTTCTTTCATTTGTTATTTTCCTAGCTAGGTGCAGACAGAAGTGGGCATTTGCACCGTTGTAGTAGTGAACACAGCCGAAGTTCCAAGATCTCCATCGGAGATGATGTTAAGATAGCCACTGTACAATGGGTTCTTGGAGACTACTTTCTTCGCTCGATTATGCGACTTGGTTTGAGACCACCCCCTCTCCAAATCCACCAAAATCACATTACACTAACTTTGTCACAACTGAAATTGTATCACAACTGAAACAAATTGTAGTGTACCTTCTGTCACAAAAGTGTCAGGTGTGCTGAGAGCATGTAAAAAGAAACGGCCGGAATGCCCAGAGAGGCCAAATGAGAGCTACATGGCACACATGCGCCTGTCGACCAAAATAGGTTCAACACTGTTCAGTCACAAGTTGTTCCCTTCCATTACTGCATATAGGGGTAATTTTCAAGTCAATCAAAACTAATGATCATTCGTTTCTTGCATTAGGTCTTGGATTATATTGATACATTAGAACGGTGAGCCAATGCTTTTGGTGCAGTAAGCAAACTGACTTCAGTGTTGCTGCTGTTACCGTTCTACAGTGCTCTCTGATTCGCCACTGTAGCACACTGGCCCATAAAAGCTAATGATGGCCAACCATGAACATGATGAGATCACTTATGAGCATCAGTCTACTCATCCATCATTCCTAAAGCTCGTGGTGCCTGACGGAAAGTATAACGCCTGTCTTCTTTATAACGTGACCTTCAGTATTTCAAGACATCGCTACAAAGACACCGTGGCTGGCAAGTGCAGTAATGCTGAGTCTAATGTCGTTGGAGTGTAGTTTGACATGTTTTAGTCTATCCAAACAAGGTCTTTCTTATCAACTTGTGCATTATTTTAGGTCAGGCATGTCCAAACCCGGTCCTCGAGGGCCACCTATCCTGCATGTTTTTGATGTTTCCGTCATCCAATGCTGCTGATTCAAATGATCGGGTTTGTTGTCAGGCTTCCGCTTACCTTGCTGATGAGCTGATCATTTGAATCAGGTGTGGTAGGAGGGCAGAAACCTCCCAAACATGCCGGATAGGCGGTCTTCGAGGACTGGGTTTGGACATGCCTGTTTTAGGTGAATGGCAGTGTTCACATAAAAATAATTTAAGCAGACTTAAAAGATTTTTATTGATGTAAAAAAAAATGTGCATTGTACAAACGTGTACAGTTAAATGAGTCAATATTAACCATGACTGTTATGTTGCTGCCACAAATTATGGTCATGAGGAACTGCAAGCACAACTTGATGGTGTCATGTTGGCACAGGTCATAAATCTACACTATGAATTGAATGAACACTTGGAGAATGTCCTCCACCCCCATGGTCCCTGTCAGACCATTACGTTGAACCAAATACACAAACCTGATACTCAGTTATCGAGAAAAAATTTCCAACAGTATTATCCCCGGCTGTCATCATAATTGTGGAAGAAGCTATGAGATATTATCACTCTCAGTGCACCATAGATGTCAATATATACATAACATACAACCAATCTCAGCATTTTTTTTTTCCATTTTCAAATTAAGCTGAAGAATGTTCTAATAAATGCAAATTTGCACTATGATATTGGACCCAACTAGAATAGTCTGAAAAAAGTATTTGATGGATGGATCAAAGGATGTCAAGGAATATAAAGAACATCTATAGGAAACTGCTGGTCAGTTGTGCAAACAATTAATATGATGTTGTTTTTCTTTTTTCATGTCAACATAACTTCATTAATTAAATAGATGAAGCTTTATTCTCTTTTTTTAATTTTTTTATTTAAACAGTGTTTGAGAGAGCGGTGTATATTTTATTGATGTTAAGTACTGTACTTAGTCACAGCAATAGAATAACACTGTTGCATAATTTATAGCGCTGGCTTGATCTATAACTGTACGGTACTTCTGAGTTATTAGTAAAATCTTTCGGAAACCAAGAGATTAGAAAGGAATATGACTATCTTGTTAAAAGCATTTTTTTCTTCAAATGAATGCATTAAGAAATTGGTTCAATAGACTGTTTTTCATTAATTTAAAGTATCATTTCATTCCATTTCATTTCAATGTCAGGTACCAGTAATTAACAAGGCAGAAATACACATATAAACACAATTGGACTGTCCAAGACTAAAATAACTTAAGGCCATGATTACTCAAGTATGTATTGGGAACGTGCCTGAGGCAAACAAAAATGTCTTTCCCTCAAATGACACGAAAATCCACGCTTGTCTTTCTCAGAGAGACTTTTGACTTGACTTTTGACTTTAGACTATTGTTCACACAGAATGCTGCTGGTATTGCTGACATATTTTCTTCTATATTCCATCCATTCATCTGTATTCTCTATCATGTACTTCAGTGCAATGAAATTAATCCCTGATAGTCAATGTTACTTTTCTGAAGAATGTTTTGAATAATGTTTAATTTGATTGTATTATCCATGTTTAGTATCATATCCTACACTTTTGTGGCTAATGATTATGTTTTTTTCTTAATTCTGCATACAAACCGGAATGTTGTACATAACAGATCTGTTAAATGCCACCGCTCTACAAACTATGCTTCAAATTCAATACACTGGTAAATTAATACATTTGTGACAGTGTTGTGCAAGATTGAGTTTTGGTGTTATTGCCTATATTTATAGAATAGCATACAATATTAAACAGTTAAATATTTAAAGGTAAACATTTTTACTTGGAACAGAGCTAAGATTTTTCAGACTCCATCATTTGCTGTAACTGCACCAAAGCAAAACATCAAATAAAAATGCGTACTGCACTTATAAATGCATACAAAGTTGTTTGTATACCACTAAAAATACTTCCCTGTTGCCTCTGTGGGGGACGATTGAATTGTGGGTGGCCACGCTGTACAGCATCCTCACAGGTGCTCACATGAATGTCTTGTAGCATTTTTTGGGTCAAGGCAATGTGGAGAGATTCTTGAGTTGAGAGCAAAGAGTAGACTGAATATGAGCCCATGTGACATGTGTGATGAGCTATAAGAAATGACTCAGAGCAGACAGCATGCCACAAAGTCAGTCATTCAAATGGAATTATCCATGACCATCCAGTAACTCCACTTGAGTCTTTAAACCCAGCCCCGCCCTTACAAAAAAAACAAACAAAAAAACCCACACCTATTGTGTCTGTGTTCCTTCAGGCACACCAAGGAGGATCCCGCCCCATTTGTGAACGGTGTGTGACATCACCGGCCCACTCCTCTCCTTGTCTCTATGCACTCTTTGCGTGTGACCAATCAGCAAACAGGGATATACAGTCACATGTTTTTCACCCCCCACTTTGGTAACCATGACAACGAGGACTGGTCCAGGCAGCATCTTGCGGTGACAAGAAGAGGAAGAAAGGAGGAAGATCAAAAGGAAAGAGGAAAAGGGTGGAAAATAGAAAGAAGACCAAGTCCGAGCTGGAATATTTTCAGGGCAACTCCTCAGATCAGTAAGTACTTAGTGTTACTTGCCATTCTTGTTTGAAAATGTTGATTTTTTTTTTCTTTTTTCTCCGCACCAGACATAGACCAATATCATGAGTGGCTATTTGGTAACATGAACTGACAGATGCCGGTGAAGGTTTCCGGCATGACATCACGTTGAGCCTTTGTTGAGTGTTCAGCCAGCCTCACCTTGCCTAGACAAGCTTTTGTCTGCATGTTTCATTCACACTCCACAGATCATCATTGAATGGCAGAAGACAAACAATGAGCGGCATGGTGGAAAGCTGGTTGTGTTTATTGCAATTAGGGCTGTTTCATAATGTGGCTCTTGTAGTGTATTATGAACTCCTCAAAAGCTATTCCAAACCTGACATTTCAGCAATTTATCCTTCCTTTGATAAAAGAACATGTACCTGAAACGGTTGATCTTATTTGTCTCTGTTATTGCTATTGTGAATATATCCCTTTCATGGTCTTCAATATTCTGCCCAAATCACACATTTTAGCTAATCTTACAGTTCAGACAATTGTTCACACAATTGTGAGACAAGGCCTCGCACAGGCCAAAAGAGGTAACATGGGTCCCCTTTCCAATGGGCTCACCACCTGTAAGAAGGAATAAACAGGTCAATTGCAGTGTGAACTGGGTGGCGGCTGAAGGTGAGGACGAAGACGGTTCGCTCCTTGGCCAAAGAATATGGCACTTGAAACATGGATTGACATCTATGGCCGGGAAAGTGCCTAAGAGTTATGCAAGGTTGAGAAGTTCTAGTTAAATAAAGTTGCGTTTACCAAATTGCTCTGGCTGTGGTCTGGAACAAAGTGAGAGCATACTTAATACTCCCCAATTCAATGCCTGTATGTTGGCGATTACCTTGGTAGATGAGCGGGTAGCCCAGCCCTCTTCCGTGTTCTTCCTGTTTTTTATACTCATGCCATTACCAGCCATTTAAGGGTATCAACCCTTTGTGGATGGATGGATGGATTTATATTACTCATACTGTTCATGATTGGAGCCTATCAGTTGGAATTTGGGCAAAAAGCAGAAAACAATAAATCAAGATTTACATCAGAAGAGGGATCTTTGGAGCAGAAGCGGCCCTCACAGATATTCCTAACTGCAGCTCCTCATTTATGCTTTCACACACTCAGAATCCCCCTAAGATTTGTTTAATTAGCACACCTAAATAGAGCATCAAGATGAAAACCTCTCTTACAAAATATCCTTAAGGTTCTAAAATGAAATACAAGACCATCTCAACAATTTAAAATATTTTAAGTTTTTATTCAAAAGGTGAAACTCAAATACAGTATTGAAAAGATTCACTAATCACATCCAACATTTTTCTCATGCCATACTATATATGTGTTAGAATGGTGTTTTGTTGTCTGTTTTATTTCTGTGTTTAAGTTTTTTATTTCTACCATTTAAGTGTAAACTAAACTGTAAACATCACAAAGAAGCTGCTGCTAACATGACTCCCTTCCTCCCATTTCCTGTTTTTAACTTTAACACTGACCTACCTACATGTACTACACCTCCCAGTTCCCATTCATTTGTCCCTCGACTTCCAGTAATAATTCTCTCCGTGCTAGCTGCAGCACTCTGAACTCGCTATTGCTGGAGCATTGTAGTCAGCAGTCCTGCTAATAAACATGTCTATGCCTGAAATCTTAAACCATCAAAGAAATAAGTGGTTAAGTACGAGCCCACTCACTGTGTGAACATGGTCAAGGTAACAAAACACACTGCAATGTGATGATATAGTAAATGAACAATATAGGATAACTGTACAGCAATGGACATTTGCTGAAAATGCAAAACAGAGTGAATTGGGGCAATCTGGTATACAATATTAAAAAAAATCTAAACCAAGTGAGGATGAGGGTGACCATATTTCTTACTGTCATATTTCGTAATTACTATAATTGTTATTAATACAAATATGTACCAATATTACATTCCCAATCCACCACAGCCCGCATCTTCCATGGTTTGACACCCATGAGTGAGGCTGATCAACATGAACCAACAGTATGCGCCATTGACCTTTCCTCTGAAGCAGTCAACACAATTATATAATCTTTATAGATAATCTTTATAGCTTTAAATGTCATCGGAATTTATGGGAAGGATTCCTACACTACTGTTGTGTGCAGGTCTTGGCATTGCTTATTTTTGAGCAGTACAATGGAAATCAGCGATGCATATTTCAGTCTGCGGGAAGCTGACTCATGTTACTTTTTTCTATGCAATGCACTGCTATTTAAAAGTGATTGTTTGAAACTTGCATTTTCCCCAGGTTATAATCTCCAGTGTGTTTCCACTTTGGCAGCCGCAGGTTTTCAACCACCAACTCTGTGCATTGTTAGATAAACATCATATGGCCTTTGGACCTCTGCCCAAGAATCCATAATGGGGAATGTACAGTTGAATATACATGTTGGAGACAAAACTACAGATACATATTTAATGGCAATGTACCAATAATCTTTTTCTTTTACTGTATCATGTCTGTAGATTGTTTCTTTTTGCAGTATTTGTTGTTGTTTTACTTTCACTTTCATTCCCTTTACTGTTAGGGCTCGCCATAGCGAGTTACTCGCATAACATGTTGGCATAAATTAATATTCAGTTACAATTTAATAATTTTGCTAATTGACTGGCAGCGGGCGTTTTTTTCAATCTATTTTCCTCGGGCTATTTCTTTAATATGTCACTCTGACTCTCGGCGGTGTTTGCGTCACGTTGCAATAGACCAATCAGGTTAGACGGTGTTCTCACGTTTTGGTTTACTCCAGTAAAATAAGACGTTATGGATTCTACCTTCTTAAGGGAAGATGTGAGCATTTTTTTCTTTTTGATGAACATTCAACGTCAAGTGTTCATCACAATGAAGTCGAGTAGCCTGCTAGTCGGTAATTTTCTGACGTGTTGTTATTTATATCTTTAATCCGTCACCCCTCCTTACCGCGATGGTGGTTTGGACCGACCCGCCTCTGTGTTTCAAGTTGCGCCTGCTCCCCTGCGCCTGTTTGCGTCTCCTGGCCTCCCCCGACCTTCTGTACTCGCCCTATGGCGTTTTGCGAGTGAATCTGAACTAATTTGGCAAACATGGCTTCTTTGCAGCTCCGCACGTTTGGATTATAAAACACAAGTGTTGCAGGTAAGCACGACTGCTCCTCGCTTATAGTCTGATGACAGTATGCACGTTCACGACATTCTTTATGGTTCCTTCAGAACCGCGAAAGGCACCTCTTTACACGTTTGCCAACGTCACGCTCTTCTTTTATTATTATTTCAATACACCTGAGAAATAACAAAAGGACACTAGGCCCGATCCAATGTTGACAAATGAAATGATAGTCGTTCGGGTGTACTAATGGTCGGGGCTAATGGACTGTTGGCTTCGGTCGTTCTAAGATGGGACAGCCTGGTTTAGCTCATGTAACACATTGGGTGGCTGCTGCGGTGTTATTCACGCTAGATAGTTCGAGTGACACATGCTCTATTTGTGAAGAGGTTAATTGTCGAACTAGTCTTTGGTCAACGACTTGACGCATTAACCCGCTGAAATAACATTATGCTTTGCATGCATGTTGTAATCGTCTTTTAAACGACAGTTACACTTAATATATTGACAGTGCTTAATTAGTATTTGTCAGTCAAACCTAAACATGTCAAGCCATTCGTTGGATTCTGTTACATTCTGAAGGAGTACGTTTGGGCGGATGTACATGAACACAATGCTATCAAGTGTTAATGACTTTTCTTTGGATGTCATTTGTATCTGATCATTTAATTATTTTTTTATTTATTTGCTTGTTCTGTTGGGAGTTATGACACTTTGTCATCCTTTTCCATTAAAGTCGTCGTCCTCTGCATCCTTCTATCTAAAATTGCCATCATGTCTTCTCCTCACTGCAGCCTTCTTTGAGGGCCTTCTTGTTGCTGTTTCTCGGCAGCTACATATTCATCACCTTTGGCTGCTATACTCTAAATCAGTCCCCTGGACGTGTCCAAACGATCCAAGTCGTCTTTCTCTAACTTTCTGACTTTGGGTGTCCCTCTGTTAAGCTTGTCCCTATTGCTGTCCATCCTGGCTCCTAAAGAACACATCATCTTTATTTTTACCACCTCCAGCTCTGCTTCCTTTTGTGTCGACAGAGTCACTGTCTCATACATACTATTCATACATCATCACAGTCCGCATCGCGGACTTGGATCAACATTTCCATTCATCCTAGGAGAGAAGCATAGTTTACTGAATATGTAACAGTATTTAATTCCCAAAACAAGCCTTATAAGTACTCATTCACCTTTTAGGTTGCATTAACAAATGCATAGAATTCCTTTCTTGACTGACCACTTTAGATCTGGCTGTAGTACCAGAGCATGGCATTTCATCACATCTTAAATACATACTGTACACACAATACATTAGCAGAGATTGTTTAAGTAATTCTGCTAATTAAAATGAAAGATCTTGACATATTTTGTAAAACTCATCTACAATGAAACCTGCATGTGCAAAAATTCCTCTGTGTGAAAAAAATCCATACATTAAAGCCTGTTGCTCTTTCTTCCTCATACAATGAAAAATCCCCCTGTTGCATAATACAATTTTTTTTCTTTTGCATTTGCGTTGCACTCAAATTCACGACAGCGAAATCGAGCCCACCGCAAAAGCCCAGCTTGGCTTATACGTGACGCATCGGCACACATTTTGCAGCACTCAATACTCGGCGCGGCTTTCCCCCACGGTCAGACGACATTCTCCCATACTCTAGGTGGCAGTAAATGGAGTCTACAGCATACAAACAACACTACTCTATAACAGAGGTATAGAATCCTTGTAGATTCAAATGATCTAAATTCTTCCAAGCATTTTTTAACCGATTCCTCATCACTACCCAACCTGGCGCTCGCCAAGAGTTGTTTACGGTATTTAGGTCACGCTAGTCCTTTTCAACTTAATCATAAAGGTGTTTGTACTGGCAAAAATCAATAAGCAATAGTTCGTGCGCTATGTTTTCCGCTTGTAAAGAAATTCCGGAAGATACACGCTGCGGAAAATCTGGCTCGCGTGTACTCCGCTTAGAGGGTGTGATTCCCCCCTCCTCCAAAATGCAATTTTTGACACGTGGAGCTCGCGGACGCATCAAACTTAAACCAGGCTTAACAGGCTTAACACTTGAAGACAGGATAAAAGTAATAAAGATGAAAGATGGATGAAGTAAAGTGAATGACATTACACAAGAAATTGATGTATAAAAAAGAATGCTTAATGTAGATTTGTCCATTTTCTTTCTTTCTTCTGTAGAGGAGTAGTACTGTAGGAGGCTAGGTGGAAGAGTGGTTCGCAAGTCCGCTTTAGACTCCCAAGTTCAATTCCAGCTCGCTCCGGCCTTCCGGGGTGTAGTTCGTATATTCTCCCCAAGCCTGTATGGGTTCTCTCTGGGCACTCCAGCTTTCTCTCACATTCAAAAACATGCATGGCAGGTGTGTTGGAGACTCTAAATCATAGGTGTCGAACTCCAGTCCTCGAGGGCCGGCATCCTGCATGTTTTCCGGTTTTCTTTCCCCAACACACCTGATTCAAATGATTAGCTCATTAGCAAGCTCTGCAGGAGCTTCAAAATGATCCCAATCATTTGAATCAGGTGTGCCTGAGGGAAAAGGTTCGAAAACATGTAGGATATCGGCCCTCGAGGCCCGGAGTTCGACACCTGTGCTCTAAATAATGGGTTCTCAAGCTTTTTAGAGTCAGGGACCCCTTTTAGAAGCACATTTTCCAAGGATTCCCATCGCAGATGTTTGCGAAAACAAAACAAACAAAAAATCAGTTAAGCCAAACCAGCACTTTTTATTCAGCAACCTAATCAATTTGACAACAAGCATATTTGATATTTCTCAGCAATACTGAAGTTTGGAACATAAAAATTGCAAATTGCACACCTCCTTATAATAAACCGGGTCAACTTCCCCACCATAAAGGTTGCTGCCAATTATTTAGTCAAAAACACATTTATAATATAAGATGCCGCTTTAGGTTTGCTGACTAGTACAAACAAAAATGCTAACGAGCGAAACACAGGCAACACTATACTGTACAGTATAACATGCTGAAAATAGATACTAACGTTATTTAGCATGTTATGTAGAGTCACAAGTTGGACCAACAATCAACAAATTTTGGGAATATTAGCATAAATGACAACATTCCAACTAAGAAAACACAATTCACAGACACTTGTGGGCCAGCTCTCACAAAGAGAAAGGAACAATACAACACGTGTGTACAGCAACTGCTCCTATAAAATGTAGTATGAACAGTGGTCAGACATGGTGCCAAAAAATCAAAGAGAAAGCCAAACAAGGCACAACTGTTAAAAGATAAACTAAATCAGTTCCAAAACACCCAAATTATTTCACGGACACCGGGGTCAGCGGACCCCACTTTGAGAACCCCCGCTCTAAATTTTCCTTTGGTGTCAATGGGTTCGCAAATGGTTGTTTGTACCTGTGTGCCCTACAATTGGCTGGCAACCAGTTCTGGGTGTCCCCTGCTTACTGCCCTACGTCAGCTGGGATAAGCACCAGCAAGCTAGCGACCCTATTGAGGATAACTGTCAATAGAAAATGGATGGATGGATGGTGGCTCTTGACATACACCTGTAGTTTACAGTCATCCCATGTCAATGTTAATTAATTTTAGGAGAATATAGGAATTCTATTTTGTACATTCTTATTCAAAAGCAGCACATCATTGACATCTATGAGCACACATTAAACACTCTTTTTCAGAAATATCAGCATGCCAACATTATGTATTTCAAGCTTTCCCTTGACTGCATTAATTTGGTTGGTAGTAAATATAGAAATTATTGAATGGAGAATTTTGTTTACCTTGTTGATCAGCTTAAACTTTAGTTGAATTGCTATCATAGTCCTTTGTGAAATTGTTTGAAAACAATTCCATTATGGATGGTTGAATGCTGCATGTAGCACTTATTTTAATTTCCATTGAATGGTATGCCTTGCTGGACCCTACCTCGGACATGCTTGTTGTGGCTGGATGGTGACGTCACATCTTTGAAAATACAGTTTATACGCAATGAAAACACATGGCCTAAAATTATCATGTGTTTTCTGTGCATTGTTACTGGTCTTTTTCTTTTTAAGGCTGCAAATGTTTCCAACTGTCGATTTTGCTCTCTTTTTACAAACAACTTCATACTCGACATAGTAATGGTACTGGTATCGACACAGATATCAAATTATTATCCCTCACTCTTGATATGAATTAGATTTACATCCTAAGCATTTCTCGTGCCATACAGGTTAAACATAGGCCATAAAGCTGAGCACATTCCTGAGAGTAGGCCAATGACTGTTTACATTTTGTTAGTGTCCTGACCCTTGAACACTGTAATAGAGCTTAGAATTCGTGCGTTTCCTTCTGTGAGTGATGAATGAGACTGATTATTTGGAACCAAGCATGCACTATTTAGAACCATTCACTGTGTGCACCATTTGGATGTTTCATCATTCCTTGTTTAGCTTTAAAAAACATTTTTTTTAGGGCACTTGTTTTTTGGGGGGTTTAAATTTGAGTACTGCTGGAATGCATTCTTCTACAAAGATTTTGCCAGAGTTGTAGGGAAAGTACAATAAGTTACATACAATAAGTTAGCGATATTGTGAAGAACTCAGTAGGGATGCGACGAAACAAAAATCCAGATTGAGTCCACAAGAACGAGATGATATATATATATATATATATATATATATTTTTTTTTTTTTTTGCAAAATAATGCTTAACGTGTTTTCCTTTTTTTTTAAATGACTGAAGAATTTAAAATGACTCCTGCATTTCTTGTCAGCCAGGTTACCGTATGTTGCACGATCCACGATGAAGAATTGTTTTCTTTCTCTTTTTGTCATTTTAATAACACCATGATGTGTATTAGTTGAACAGCCGTGATATGTAACCACTAAACTCAGGGTTTGACTTTGATTTTGATTTTGTAAAATTCATCCAAATTTCAGTAAAAACTGGGGTTGACTTATCCATTAAAGATAAAGTTATGTTGCACTTTGTATTTTATGATATATGTACTATTTATGTTTAAACAAACATACTTTGACTGACTCTGTAAAGTAGTTATATCAAGATCAGTTGTTTTCACAACTTATTGGCATTGCTTAGCTCTACTCATTCATCCATTGCTGGTGCCTATCCCACCTGACTTCAAAGTCAAAGTCAAGTAAAAGTCAGGCAGTAGGTACAGTTGGTGTGATCGGGTGCATGAATGGTTGCTTCTCAAAATTTGCTTTGAATGACAGGTCCACAGAATGACCTCAGCACTAAATTTCATGATCTGTATTTAAGGATACAGATTTATTTGTAATAGACAAATTATTTTTACATTGCTCCCCTATTATCATTGCTTGTAAAAAATAAGATTTGCTTCGTTTTGAATGACAGGTCTTCATCAAAAAATTTAATTATTTTTATTTAAGGATACAGTTTTAGGCATAATTGGCCAATTATGTTTGGCTGATGTTTGAAAGGCACAAGCAGCCACTTTAATCGGATGGCCGATTAGTTGGTCGAGCCCTACAACCCCCCCCACCCCACCCCACCCCACCCCACCCCACCCCACTCCGAGGATGACCCTCTGCTCAACAATTAGAGACACACCATAATAATTTTTCTTCACTAATACTAACTGAGAACTTTTTGCCTGGTGTATAACGTTTCTAACGTGACAGTAACTAGACCTAATTATATTGTTGTATCTGAGGTGGTCGGTGTGCTCACTTTTGTTTATAGCGGATGTTTTAGCTTGGACATTATCGTGTTTCTGGTTTGCTTGCCCACAGATGGTTGATCTCTGCCCAATGTTAACTGCTACAGTAAATTAATCATGGGTCATAAAACTTGGCGCAATGAATGCATTATACGAATCGGCTTGCTTTCACATTTTCAGAATTAGGCAGCTTACAAACGATTTACTTGGTTATGTAATTACACATTTAATAGAGACCCAATTATTTGTATACAAGTAAATAAAACATCACTTTTCAATAACATTGCCCCCTTTAAAAGTCCTATTCCTAAATTAGTTTGAAAATGGCATGCTTCATTAATTGTGCCAGGTTTTATTCTGACAGATTTATACAGTACTGTGGAGCCTCATATTTTTTTAATTTGCTTATTAATCTGCTTCCCTTATTAATTCTTCTCCTTTCTACCAGAGCGCTCACTCATCCAGAGACCACATCATACATCAACTTCATACTTTAGCCAGTGGATTTGCCTGGGGGCCTCCTTGCTGCTGGTCTGAACAGCAATGAGCGAATAATCTTGTCTGTTCCATAGTACCTTGTCATCTGAGGTACTACTTTATAGATTCTGAATGGAAGTCTGAATGGCAATGATGAACCTGAATTTTTCTGCTAAAGCGCCACATCGTCTAGCTCTTTGTTAGTTCTCAGACCATGACCACATGACTGTAAGCCTGGAAAAAGAATGGGGTATACAACACAATTAAATATATTAGGTATGGAGTAATAGAACAAATCATTGCAAGCATGTGTAGGAATTTTGCTTGCCGTAACATCATACCACATTGGGAAACTGTATTTTACAGTATAAGAGAATTAAATATGGAAGGTTCTAAACAGGTGGTTTGTTACTTTCCCCGGCAGTCTGCACTACTCCTGCCCACAGTGTATGTCTTTGCCCTGCTGATATTTATAGACTTGCTTGTTGTGGTCTTCAAGTTTCACTGATTGTATTAGATATCAGACTTGGACCTCTATTGACTTAGAATGTAACCTGGATTTCCAATTGCATCCACCCGATCTTTGGCTAAAGAATGTGTCCTCTGACTCGGACCCCTTTCTCCATGTTTCAAGATTGCTTGGATGATGAAAAAAGGATCTTTAACCTCAGTGCTGTCCATGTGCACCAGCCTTTTATGTGTATTTATGTTTGGTCCAGATCATTGCATAAGTGATATACTGTAGATGATGTCACTTTGTTTTAGTGTTGTGCATTGAATCATGTTAAATGTCTTATTAATTGACTGTTTACTTTTCGTTGTGAGTTATTACCATGACAGAACAACAGGACACATCCAAATGTCTAGTCAAATTGTATTTTAGTCGTTTATCATTAAACTGCCACAACCCTTAATTGGGAGCAATTAATACATGAGATTAAAGCTTTTTTTTTGTAAACTTGTAGCGTTTTTGAGATAAATAACATACTTTCCATATCTGGCAGTGTTCAAACTGATGTTTTCATCTAAGAAATTCCTTTCCCCACGCATCCGATTAGAAATAGGGGTTGGTGATGTGCCAGGATTATGGCATGTACAAAGCCATCATCATTCTACGTTTCAGGCTTTTCTGAAACAATTTGATGACGACATGAGACATATGTTTTGGAGGGAGGGAGAGGGGGCGAGTGAAAGGTTACCCTAACATTGCCGTTTTTCAGCTGTTCAGGTCAAACCCGCAATGAAATGTGGGTTATACGCTTCGGTGTAGTCGCCATGGATGTAGGCTCATCTGATTTGCGGAACAAGGGTGGACATGGAGTGAGGCGACTGAGCAAATTATGAGAATTGGGACTCCCTACTTGCACTCTCGACGGGAACACGAAATTGAGGGCCACAAGGATGGGAGTGAGGGTATTGGGATTGGGCCAGACAAGACTGAGACAAATGCAAGGCAGAGGCACATAGACAGTGGCAGTAACAATATAAATATTGTTCACAACTCAAACTTTTATTTTATTTTTTTTAAAGTTCTCAGGCAAAAAGAGGGATGACAGCCAAACTTGCGGAACATCTCATCAGGGAGGGGTCTGGAAGGCATCCTAACCAGATTCTCCAGGCTCTATTTCGAGTCTCTTCTGGATGACCGAGCATGTCACCCTATCTTTAAGGGAGAGCCTTGACACCTTGCGCAGGAAATTTATTTCAGCAGCTTGTATTTGTTTAACGCGTCTAGATTATACTCCTCCTATAATTCATTGTTTAGCCCAGTGGTTCTCAAATGGGGGTACGGGTACCTCTGGGGCTACTTGAAGGAACCCCAGGGGGTACTCGAGATCTTAAATAAAGCTAACATGCAAATATCCTTTAATAATAATTATTGAACAAATGAAATGTTTCATGAAACTACAAGTTCATAAAACATAATATAGGGTCATAATTTTTTTTAATGTTCAGTAGGTTATTCAATTTTATTTTAAAAAGCCAGATTCTCCCACATACTAAAATGGTTTGACAGAGGACATTTAAAATGGAATATCTTTTTGTGGACGAATTTATCTGTAACTCTTTCTTTTGCGAACAGGTCTGACACTTTGTTGATTTTTTTGTTTTTGTTTAATTATTTATTAATAAAGTTAGTAGCTCATTTACAGATATCTACTTTAATCCCAAAAGAGGATGCTTTGTGTAATCTTGTTCTGCGGGTGAATATGTATTTATTTATTTTTGAGAGCAGGACCGTCTCTTTTTGTTGATTTTTTTTTGGGGAGGAATATTTATTAATAATTAAAATAATGATTTTTTTTGTGAACAGATTATATTAGATATATAATCCCAAAAAGGGACACTTAATGTTTCGTATTTTTCTGTGGACAAATATTTATTTATAGTTTTTTCTTTTTTTTTTAAGAACAGGTAGGACACTTTGTTGATTATTTTTGCTGGAGAAATATTCATTGTTATTTCTTTTTGATAACTCATCTCTTTCATGATCCGAAAGAGGACCCTTTTTGTTGATTATTATTTTGTTTCTAAACTTTAATAAATCAGACACTGATGGCATGTTTTCAGCCTCTTTTTTTTAACCCCAAAATGCTTTGTAGTGATTAAGAGGTATTGCTGAAAACACATTTTCACAAGGCACATCACTGAAAAAGGTTGAGAACCCATGGAATCACTTTCTTTTTGAAAATAGAAAGTTTATTTGCAAAAATCATTGCAACAAAAGACAAACAAAAGCGGTAGTTTATTTTCTGTAATTTTAAAAGACAAAACACAAATGTTTTCAATTACCAAGAAAGCATAACAGGTATGCAGATAAGATTTTTTTCTAATAAATGCTTACATAATTTATTTTTTGTAGGTTTGATTTGTTTAACTTTTTAAATCACTATACTCCTCTAAAAATACTGTATGAACAATAATTGATTCTCACTCCTCTAAAAATACTGTATGAACAATAATTGATTCTCAAACAGTACTTAGGAATACTAAACTAAAATTCTATCAGATTTTTGATTGATTGATAGAAATTGATTCTAAAAATATTTGATAGAGACAGCCATACATATAGTACATGCTTTAAATGAAACTGGCACATATATCTGTACAGTGAACCCCTGCTTACTCTCTGATTTGGTAAAATTATTGTTTTCCATTATTACTACAGGTTTATATGGAAATGCATGGCCTTTGGCATAAGCATGTTTAACCTCAAAGTAACCAATCAGAATATCAGACGGTCTTTCATTCACAATCATGTTGTAGGCCATCGCCAGTCTCTTTCTCCCCTTTTGTGGCTAGGTCGATATCCTTTGTTCAGAAACTATTGCAGGGGGCAGATGTGATTTTTAGTTACCGATTTTTAGCCCCTGCTGATAGAATGTAAATATTGTAAGCGCACATTACTATACATGTGATAATAAAGTGTCTTTGAACCTCTGAATCTATATTGCCAGTATAGTCAACAAAGAACAGCTTGGTGGAGTGCCTGTAAGAGAGTGTCTGCCAGCATTTTCATACAGTGTAACACAGAGGCTGTTTTTATTTGTTTTTCGTTCACAGGGTAGCCATTTGGATTATGAATGCACAGCATTCTCTAATGCTTTTTTTTTTTTTTTTTTAATGATAATGTCTTTGAAGGGCAGTATGGTAGCAGACAGGTTTTAACGTCCGCCTCACATGTGGGGGTTATGTGTTCGATTCTGGCTCTGACCTGCCTGTGTGGCGTTGGCTTGTTCTGTTTGCCTGCATGGCTTTCCTACGGGTACTTCGCTTTCCTCCCACATTCCAAAAAATCTGCATGATACGTATCAACGCTAAATTGTCCCTAAGTGTGTTTGTGAGAATGGATGGCTGTTAGACTTCCTGTGCCCTATGATTGACTGGCAACCAGTTTAAGGTTTGGAGGGGTTTTTAACGGTTCTGGGAAAACTGACGTGATTGTCCCTCCCGATATCAATCAATACCCAATACTGGTACCCAAACAAGAGGGTCAATACCAGTGTCGGTGATACCGGTTTTGTGAGTGCCAACACCTTGAAAATAGGCCAGGTATTGCCTGAATTTTGATACCTTGTATTGATACTTGCTGTTTAATGTCAAAGTGTTTGAACAGTTCTAATAAAAAAAAATGTTAAAAAAATGTTAGCTCGAGGCTCTGTCCACAATGCATGTTGCAGTCTCATTACTTTTTTTCTTAAATATTTATCCAAAGTCTAATTTAGGTTTTGTCTTTGTTGCATAACTTACATATAGTCTTACGTTACACATCCTAGTTCAGTGGGTTGGAGTGTTAGGGTAGCCAGATCCATAACTGTGCATTGAGCTAATTCAAGTGAGTAACACAGCAACCCACATGCATAAACAAAAGAGTGCAAGCAGTCTGTTCTATTGATAGCAATAGCCCTGTGTGTTAGTGTTCCAGCATACTTGCTGCATTCCTCTTGTGGTTCAGTCATTTTTTGCTACATAGTTGCCATACTTGCTCTTACAATTCCAAATAAGGCTGAATATAGCCATTTTCTTGGCTCTAGCTGTTATTATATTTGTTGTGATTTGAGATTGGATGCAAAAAAACAGTTTAAATATTCCGTATCACTATTTACTCTGGATGGAGTGATGCTTGAAGAATCAATCTCAGTCAAATGTCATCTAGGGCACATGTTGAGAGTTCAAAGGCTACGTTTTGAAGTGCTGCATTATGCCAACGTTCAAATGTCAACATTATATCATTAATAATTTGTGAAAAAGGATCATTGCCAACAACTTTTTCTTTTTTGAATGCGAAAAGCCTTCCTGCTGGGTGATAGGGGTTTGAAGATATGAGCCAATTACATTAATTGTATTTGTAACTTCTAGGTAATAGTTTATCATTTGATCACCTTCGACCTTTATTGACATTCACTTGCTTTGCCGTTTGCACCTGCTCAAAACATGCCTTCAACTATGAGCACAGTATTCTTATTTTGATCCGGTTTATGAAATGAAGAAATTTATTGATAAACACTTTCTGAATCCATCGTCATCCGACCATCAGGGAGTGATTGCAAGGCATAATTAAGTAGCATAAATAACTTGCACCAAGCAGGAACTCTGCTGAGTCAATCAGAAGAATGTACATCACTAATTGGAGATGAGGATTATCAAGGTGATAAGCTAATGCCTACGTTCAATAAGGTAATATCATTTTTATTCAGATAGCCTTAGGTCTTTTTTAAAATTTACAGTATTTTTTTTTCACTATAACTTATTCAAAAATGTTCATTTTTCATTGTAAAATTTACTTTTGCACTAAAAACGTTTACTTGTTGTTATCAAAGTACAGAAAAATGTAGTCATTTTTCTTAACATGAGTAATTGTCGTTAATAACTGTGGTTAAGATATTGATTAAAAAAAAATGATCATTTTGCCCAATTATGCAGCTCTTGGCTTGATATTGTACACAAATAAAAAACGCTGATAAGATTGTTTATCATTTATGCTGATGCTGTTTATAAGGGGCTGCAGGATGCACTCATGTGTGCCCACTGCTCAGGCACTCGAACCTAACAATGTTGCAACTGAAAAAGAAATTGGTTTTGCACTGGTGCAACCAAGCACGATTTAAGGGGTGCCCTTAAAACATTTGCTTCTTTAATTTAGATTTTTTGTTATTTTTTTGTATTACTTTTTCCTGTTCTAAATTTAAATTTCAGATCAGCAAAGCACTGCAAGCATTGTCTTTTCTGTAAGGTATGTCTTGTACAGTTGTACACAGACCTTTTGTTGTGCTGGTGAAACCATTGCAAAATGTTTGGATGGATGGATAGCCTTTATTATCATTACAGCTGCACAACCCTTGACTTAATGAGCTCGAACAGCAAGGCCTATCAGGATGTGCTAACGATGACCTCACTGAGATCTTAGCAGAGATATAGTTACGTGACGTTCCATGTGGTGTATGTGTTTGTGTAAGAGTGTCCTTCTCAAGCACTGTTGATAGTAAATACAAAAAACACTCACAAACCTCATGTAGACAGATGCAATCCAAATGCCTCCAATGTGCTGCATGTTTAAAAATCCGTCCATTCAGTCAACACATTTATTATTTCTATTTATTATTCATTGTAGCTACAGACCTGTAAGATATTAATTATATCAATGCATTCTGAACCTTTATATCAGAATCTGCACTCAAAATCTCAGAGCCTGTATATCAGAATGTCTCAAAACTATCATAGCTTTACTATTTTGAGAGATATTAAGTCTTTAAAAAATGTGTACATAATTTGGAAATTTCTTTCATTGAAAAAAATCTCGCGGCACACCACCAACTGAAATTGTGGAAAAAAGCTTATATGAACAATATGAGGGTTATATTATTAACATGAGTGTTTATTTGTTTTTGTGTTGTTTTTTCATTGAAGAATGACATTATATTATCACAGCTTGAATAGGAATCAAATAAAAACCAAGAAAAAAAGTACCTTATAATCCTGCATTTTTATACTCAGTGTGAAATCTCGGCCTATTTGGATGAACACAGAGCAGTATTTGATCGAAAATAATCGAAAAGACACACACGAAGCTCTTCTTCCTCTGACCTCAGTCATTCTCTTTCGTTTTTACTTATATCAGTAGACTCATCAAGTTGCAACACAAATTTATTACTGATGCGGATGTTGTCCAAAACCACACTTTCGTTGTCTGCAGACTTGTCATCAATATGTTTGGAAGTTGTGTTATCTGAGAGAGGCACTTTGGCTATTTCTTTAGCCTCTTCAGGTCCAAGCATCTCATTTACAATTGCTTTGAAGGCAGGAAGTATCAATTTCTTTGCAACAGTGTGGACCTTTTTAATTTAGCTACACATTCAGCGACGTGGTAGCTAGCTATAAGCGCTCTCTTGTTTACCTTGGTAGTTTTTCACATGCAAGTTGCTTGCTTCTTCGTGTGTTCACGCAGGTCAACGGCATTCTCCACATATTTTTTTTATTTTTTTTATGTGAAGGATGTTTTGTTTTAAGTTGGCGTTTAAAATTTTGGGACTATCATGCTGTTAAAGAGCTTTTCACCACATAAAACGCACAATGGAGTTGTTCCCTTTTCGTTTCCGGTAAATCCAAATGAAACATAGCTTTCATTGTTTTATCTTGAGGCAGAAACTTTGTTAAACATCTCTGTCTTTGCTTTCTTTGACCTCCACTCATACTAGGGCCTTCATCTAGCTAGAGATGTTTTCTGGGGTCCTGTTCTGAGTCAGCATTTTTCCTTCGAAACCTTATCCACCACTTTTACTGTCATCCTGCTGTCCACTGTCAACGCCATATGCCGTTGCATTGATTCGTCACTAATTCACTTTTCTCCAAGCACAAGGCAATTAGCTACCTGCTGCAGCTGCTGCTACCTACTGGTATGGATGAGCTTTACATGATTACTCTGGCAGGCATGAGAACGCGCAGGCACAAAAATAGGATAATTTCCCACGGCACACCTGACAATATCTTGCGGCACACCAGTGTTGAAAAACACTGGTTTAGAGAACAGGAATAGTTATTCCAATGGACACGTTTCTTACATTAATTGTGTCCTTTGGCATATGCACACAATTCTAAACTTGGTTGAACACGGATAGTGTGCAACTTCATGTATTTATGGCAAAATAAACTCAAACTGCATCGCAAGGAAAAGGAAAAACAACTGCTTCGAGCTCATTCAACGTTACACTAGCCTAGCGTTCAATGACCGCTCACAATGTGGGAAATCGGGAACACACTTAACTCGCAACAAATATGTAATTTACGTAAATGAACACAAGAAAATAGGACAAACTTGCAAGGGTGAGATTTATTCTGTTTTGCTATGTTTCTTTTTTTTCCTATATTGTCACCAAAGTTGTGGTGCGACCTATACATGGCAAACTAGAAAATACCATAATTTGACCCTAAAACTGAGGATGGGTCCTATATGCAGGTGTGTCCTATAGTTGGCGAATTACAGTATTAACCCTTTAATGGCGTCTCCCTAAAGCCAAAACCTTATTATTGATGGGGCGGGGATTACATGCAACCTGCTGTGCAAGTTACTTTGTGGGCTCCTAAGCAGACATTTCCTGATCTAATTGCTGATCACCTCCACCAGTGTTATGTAAGTGATTATTGTTGGCAATGTGGTCAACTATATGGCAGCTAGTATTGACACGGGGTTATATTTGTTTCTCAAAATGTCAGTAGGATTTGGCATAATATGTGGCCTTTTAATAACCGAATTTGGCTTTATGTAAGATGTTGCATACGCATACTGATACTGCATCATTAATAATTCATCACAATAATAACTTTTTTTTGATCATGTGTTTAAGATTGTGAAAAGCCAAAGGTGAAATCATAATATAATTTTTGTTTAAATGCCCAGTCCTATTTGATTTTATGATGAGGCAGATGGCTCTGTACAGTGTATGTGGGTGGATTGCAGTCTAGTGTGTGTCTGTCTGCCACACTTGGGTGCCTACAGTTGCCTGTGTGTATCCTGTCTGGTTTTGTGCAGGTTCAGAGTCCTCCCTCTGTCTGATGCTTCTAATCCTAGACACAGAAGGGGGTTTTTACAATGACATGCCAGTTTATCGTAAGGCCCTTAATATTATATTAATGTTAATTGTTTGTCTTACTGGTTGATTTAGTTGTTAGAGTTCCTTGAGGAGATAGTATAGTTGCAAGATGACAATAACGCCTAGTTTTCTTGAGTTGTCACTTCATATATGTGTGATGGACAGATGTCCAATTATCTTCTTTTTTTTTTTTCACCAAGCTTAATAGAGAGCACAATTTCACCAAATCACACAGATTGGTGATGTGTTTTGTTCTTCCACCAAAAACATTAGAAATGTGGTGTTTTGTTTCTGTTTGTATTGATTTACTCATTTAATTTATCTGGCTAATGGAAAGTTGACTGATTCTCTCTCAGCCTTTCTAGACTCCAGCTTGTGATTTTGACCCATGTGGTACTACATGTCCAAACTTTTATTGATGATTTATATTCATTCTTTTTTTTTTTTTTTTGACAGAATGAGAACGCCTGTAGCAGAGAGTTAGAACCTTCCACTGGAGGGAGAAACTGTGGTCATACAGGGTTGTGGCTGGACCCAAAGACCCCTGTAGGGGGGTTGAAGGGCCCTCTCAGCCTTGTGTGAGTCTGGACCATGGGGGATGGAGGCATCAGCGCAACTGGAGGAGAAGGAGTCAATCAGTCCCATGTCCTGTTTGACAATTTTGTCCAGGCAAGCACATGCAAGGGCACGCTCAAGGCCTTCCAGGAGCTGTGTAGTCACTTGGACGTCAAGCCCACCGAGTACAGGGTCTTCTACCACAGGCTTAAATCCAAACTGAACTACTGGAAGGCCAAAGCACTTTGGGCCAAGTTAGACAAGAGGGCCAGCCAGAAGGAGTATAAGAAGGGCCGTGCCTGTACCAACTCAAAGGTACCTCTCACATTTCAAGCACTACCGTAATAAGTGATTTCTCAAACTATTAGATGGCTGGGATTTTTTTTCTCAACATCCACAATGTTTATCCAGATTTTTTTCCACCTCCTTACCCAAGTTTGATCTCATCCCATGACAAAAATGCTCACCAGAATATGTACATACTATACAGTGAACACAGAGGCCAAAACTAAATGTAACTAATATACTTTAGTTAAAAAAAAATATTCATAAATCCTACCTCCTTTTTGGGTTACAATACCCTAATGATGGGTAAGGCTTCTTTGTCTGTATTTCTGCTGATGCTAAATGATACCCAAGCTAAGATTGTTTTATTTTCGGTTGGACATTAGTGTCTGATCATTGGCGCTGGACCATGTGGCTTACGAACAGCCATCGAGCTCGCCTTCCTTGGTGCCAAAGTGGTGCTGTTGGAGAAGAGGGATGCCTTCTCCAGGAACAACGTTCTCCACCTTTGGCCCTTCACCATTCAGGACCTCAGGGGTCTTGGGGCCAAGAAGTTTTATGGGAAGTTCTGCGCCGGTGCAATTGATCATATCAGTAAGTTGCTGAGAGCACAATGTGAATGTCCACTCACGTTTTGAAGTATCTGACTAATTTGACTTGATTCCATGTGCTTGAAAGAGGGATTGTGTCATTGTTTTGTAGGTATTCGTCAGCTTCAACTCATGCTGCTCAAAGTGGCTCTTCTCCTGGGCATTGAAATCCATGTCAATGTAGAGTTCAAAGGGCTTATTGAACCTCCTGAGGACCAAGAAAGTGAAAGTGGGTCAAATGTCATAAAGCAAACCGTGTTTTGGATGAAGGCAAGCTCTGCAATGTTCTATGCGATTTACAGGGATAGGCTGGAGGGCCGAGGTCCATCCCAGGACACACCCTGTCAATGAATTGGAGTTTGATGTGATCATTGGGGCGGATGGAAGGAGAAACACACTGCCAGGTGAGCTGGCTTCTCCCTTTTCTTTCAGCTAAGAGCACATAATCCTTAAGAAAATACAGGTGGCAGCATTATTCTTGCCTAATTTAGGACTTAAATGTGTGTGTCATTTTCAAACGAATACCTGTAATTTGTGTACTTTCTCACCCCAATTTGTACACCGCTTTAATTTGTGCATTTAGCTGCTACATAATTTGGTGGACCCAAATCTATTTCTAAATTTGGTCAATTACATATTTTTCTGTAAATCAATACCATTCATCACTCCTTAGTGGATTTATCTTTTTTTTATTTTTCTATATAAACCAGTCTGTCATTCAAACCTTTCTGTCATTGACAATGCAATGTTAATGACTTCACAAGAATGCGTTATTTTTTCATTATTTTTGGGGTGTGGGGTGGGGTGGTTTTGGAGAGCTTTCTTTGTCATGGTAATAGTGTTCAAGGACTCTGGCTGAATAAGATCAGAGTAGACTTTATTTTCTTGTTATGTATGTATGTTTGCAATAAATTTTAAGAGCGTTGTGATATGAAAAAAGAAATATACAAATAAACAAAATATGTTGTAATGTTGCAGCTCGCTCTAAGATGCTAATCTGCTTTGTCGTCCAGGGTTTCGACGTAAGGAGTTCCGTGGCAAACTTGCAATCGCCATCACAGCTAATTTCATCAACAGGAACACAACAGCGGAGGCTAAGGTTGAAGAAATCAGCGGAGTGGCCTTCATCTTCAATCAGAAATTCTTTCAAGACCTCAGAGAAGCGACAGGTGCAAATTGCTGAAAATGTCCCATTTTGTCGAGAAGAATGTAACTTGGTTTTTGTGATCAGATCTTCAGCTCTCATTCATCTCTGCTCACCCGGCCCAATTTGTCAGTCCAATTATAAAGCTTTGATACCAATTTTGTCCAAGTTTTGCTGACGTGACAATGTTCCCGGAGCACTGTTGTGCTTTGTTTCACATAATTGCTTTTCGTTCTCCGCCGAAGGCAAAGCAGTCTGCTGCTGCAACGGGGAAACGTTTTGTGTTTGGTATGTAACACTTCTTTTTCAATTGTTTTTTTTTAGGTATTGACCTGGAAAACATTGTCTACTACAAGGATGACACACACTATTTTGTGATGACTGCCAAAAAACAAAGCCTGTTAGAGAAAGGAGTCATTCTGCATGTGAGTAATCAAAAAGCTGACGTGTGTGTTGCCTCTTTGTGAAAGAGAATTTTCAAATATCATTAAAACGGTCTAGTACACAGTAGCTTTACGTACGTACTGGCTTTCACTGTTTCATTCTTTCAGTCCTCACTGTTTCCAATACAGCCTGATGGTCTTACTACACCAACTGTGGCCTGGACTGAACTGTCAAGTTTAACTCAAGCACACTTACCGCATATCTTCATCTTCTTTCTTGTACAAACTTTACTGAAGGTGTGTCATGGATATGCACTGATGTTCTCGCCACAAACCACCTGCTCAAAAAAAAACATTCAAATTAAAATCTTTTTAGAATGAAAATTCATAATACTTTGACAAGGAAGCTGTGAAAATGCACAAACACCTAAAACTACAGGAAACGTCATTTTTTGTAAAAACATTTAAAGCAATGACTCTTCTCGCCTTAAATGAAAACAAGTCAGTCCCAAATCAGCAGTTGTGTGTTTATGTATCAAACACGTGGGCTGTGATATTCAGGTATAATTTGTAAATGTTCCCATACACTTACTGTATTTGTTTCCTTCTTTTCTATGTAATTAATGATCTTTGAAATAGTTTAATCCACATTGAGATCCAAACTCTAGGTAATTCTGACGTAATTGGAATTGCAGTGTTTTTCTGCAGCAAAGAATCCTGTCATACTGATCATGTCACTACTTGCCATGGTTTTCATTCAATCGGAGGCACTTGAGCAGTAAAAGCTGAATTCCAATGCAAATATCCATTAAAGTATGGAGAGCTGAAGCATTGTTTGAGAGTAAGACTATTGATAGTTCATTAACAGTTACAGTGAGGACTGTAATTTACATTATGCGGAAGATAACTTTGCTTGATAGTTGAATTCCTGTGCTAACTAAAGGTGTGCCAGAAGTCTTAAGTGCATTTAATCTCCTCACATTTAACTGAACTCTGATAGGCATAAGATGAAACTGTGACACATTTCGTTGTTTGTTTTTTTTCTTTTTAGTTTATGCAAGTTATTTTTTTTTTTCATATTTTGTTCACTGAACCAGAAAAAGGTATTTAGCGTTTGTGAATTTTGGCATAAATTAGACTTGATGTGCGTGCCATGTAACCAATGGTGCTTACATAGAACATTTTTGAATATATAATGTAGAACTTGAAAATAAATGCTTTCAGAATATATCAGGTGCATTATTATATCATTAATATTTTATAGGTATCCAATGTCAAAATGTGCCCAAATGTGCCCATAGGTAAAAGCTTTCAGTGGATAGTTATAGGACTAAAGGAAGGGGATACATAAAAATCCAAGTGCCCAGTCAGTTGGTATGACTGCAGATAATAACATAATAAGAACGAATGGAATGAGACAGACTTTGTTCCTCTTGGATGTCACATACATGGCTAGGAGGCTGTGTTTATTAATGCAATATCAAGAGGTTCGAGAAAGTACTACTGTAGAAGATAGGCCAGAACACCAGGAGGGATGTGAGAGGCCCTAGGAAGGCAACAACCTGGGAACAGGTACTTCCGGGCAAGAAGGCACAGGAAGGGCCTCAGTAATAGACATCTGGCATGCAATCTATACTTTTGTGAGCATGTGAAATAAAAGAGTTGCTGTTATTCCAGTGTCATAATTGACCATTTCCTTTGTTGTTGCCCACGTAGGACTATGCAGATACAGAGATGCTGCTTTCCAGAGCAAACGTTGATCAGGTTGCCCTCTTGTCTTACGCCCGTGAGGCAGCCGATTTCTCAACCAACCACCAGCTGCCCACACTGGATTTCGCCATAAACCACTATGGCCAGCCTGACGTTGCCATGTTTGACTTCACCTGCATGTATGCATCGGAGAGTGCCGCCATGGTGCGCCAGCGCAATGGCCACAAACTGCTGGTGGCATTGGTGGGAGATAGCCTGTTAGAGGTGGGTGCTCTTTACAATGGTGCTCATTTGTATTTGCTGTTCGGTGGCCATAATTGGTAGTTAAATGTTTGTTGCTGTCTCCAGCCTTTTTGGCCCATGGGGACTGGCATTGCCAGAGGTTTCCTGGCAGCCATGGATTCAGGCTGGATGGTGAAGAGCTGGGCTCAGGGAAAACAACCATTAGAAGTGCTGTCTGAGAGGTGAGCGTGTGGAAACACTGATGCAGGCAAACTCGTGTGTGCATACTCTCATGTCAATCCTCTTCAAACACACCCTTTTAATCTTGGAGTGGTTTTATTTGGAAATGTGCCCGTATGTTTGTGATTTGAACCGGTCAGTCACACCTTTCTTATTGCCAATCGGATAAGTCTGATCTAAATGGAATGTGACTCTTCAGTTGCTGTGTCCACTCTTACTGTATATAACAATGTTACTATAGTGGTAAAATGTACTGTATCCATTTTTAGGTCTTAATGTACTTGAAATAATCCATGCATTTGATGAGTAATAATGTGGAGTCGTTGTTTTGAAACATCTGTTTATTCCTCAGGGAGAGTATTTATCGTCTGCTGCCCCAAACCACACCAGAAAATGTCAGCAAGAACTTCAGCCACTACAGTGTGGATCCCACTACGCGTTACCCCAATATTAGTCTTAATTTCCTCAAACCTAGCCAGGTGAGCCTGACAACCACAATGCCATTGTTCATTAAAAAAGACAAAAAAATAGATCCCAGTCTCAGAGAGATTTAATAAAAGAACTTCATATCAATTTTGTCGACTCTGGCAAATAGGTTGTTCAAAAGTATGGGAATGTCTAGTTATGTTAAAAAAATGATCAATGCAACATTAGTTCATCTCATTGTATTTACATCTTTTCAAGTGAACTATAAAGCATTGGAACAAAACATTTAGTATTTGCCACCCTAACCCTTCCTTAAAATAATCGTTTCAAGCCTGTGACCACTTGACTCACTGTGCCCTCTAAACTGCGCACGTGTGCAATTGCGCACAAGGTTCTCCGCACACAACAAAATCTATGCTACGCATAAAACAAAATGCAATACAAACATATTAGCCCTCATCCTATCTGATTAATTCGACCAATAATGTTGTTTTCTGTACCATTTTGCATTGTGACAGCGAGTGACAAGTGTCCAGCCAATGATATAAGTTTCAGTCACTATTCCTCCAGTCAAACGCACTGACAGAAACGTTCCCTGCATATACACTCCGTGCAGGTTATCTAGCTAACAACAGTGCAGATTTAAGAGACGCAAATGCTAACCCCTTTCCTTGCAAAACGAACGAGCAGCACATCCACCCACTGAGCCAAAGTAAAAAAGGATTGCGCTTCTTTTAAATGGAATGGCTGTAAGAGTACTGTATGTATATACAAATAGAACAAGCGGTGAAAGTGGCTGAGTTTTTTTTTTTTTTTTTTTGCAACTTGTGGCTGGTTTATTGCCATGGTGATAAGTGGTGATACAGTACACTGTCATGTCTAAAACATTTATTGCTCAAGATATGTATATATTAAAAAAAAAAAAAACATTTTTGAAACGAACATAAATAGTTGTGATTTATTTGGCAACATTGTGGGAGTTGAGACTTCTGGCCACCTGGCTTACTCCTATGCTTGCCCAGGTTCAAATAAAATAAAAATTTCCACCAGGTCTATCTTTGATTTTATAAAATGATTAATTTATTTACACAGTAGTTCCACAGCTCTTAAAAAAAAAATACTTCAAATAAAGAAACATCACGGTACAGAAACCGTGTGCTTTAATCTGCAATCAATCTCAACTGCCCCTGTGATGCATGCCCCAAGGCTTTTAAAGGGCAAGTATCATGCACCTTTCTCCCTGCCAAAACAACCAACAAACAAATAAATGACTTTCTAGCTCTTGGCCATTACAAAAATTGTAATTTTAAAATGTTTTAAGGTTCAAAACCAATAATAATTCCAAATGCTGGCTCCTACAAACATGTCAATCGTAGATGCATTGTTCTCCCGTATTGGTCCTGGACGATGCTTTTCAGCTCAGCTATCCCCTCATAAATGACGCGATAAGTACCCAGGAGCACATTACCAGTCCAGACATATGTTTAAAACTTGTTGGATATCATCCGGTCATGCTGTTCACATGAATTATTGGAGTTCCGAGCTGCCTTGCGTCATCAAAGCACTAGCCATGAATGATCCCACTTTTGCTGTGGCTCTTTCTAGGGCCGCAGCGAGGCCCCTGGATATACACAGCCCCCCCACCCCACCCCTGCTCAATAATGCCAAAATGTGAGTTGGTGTGATATAGGTCACTTTATGAGCGACATCAGATATGCACACGGTGACTCACTGTGTGCATGTCCAAAGCCCGCTCAGGGAGTTTGTGTGAATGCTCAGACGCTTTGAAAATTAAAGAGAACATTGACTTGACTTCATCAGACTGTTGTATTCATCTGTAATGCTATTCTACGTCTGCAGCCTCTTCTGATTCTTGTTTCTTGGGGTTTCTCCCTTTAGTTTCACTCTTTTGGAGGTAACATGCAGGCACCTTTGGTCTGGTGTTTGACTTGCTAAGTCTAATTGTATGTTTGTTATAAAGCAAGATGTATTAATTGAAAATATTGGTTTTCCAAGTGTAGAATTATTTAAGAGCTTTAGCCCTTCATTCAACCTTTCTGTTGTATTGTTGTATTTTTCTTGTTTTATAAACTCTTCCTTCAGATCTCTGTCAATTTCTTGCAAACAGGCCTTTAAAATCTGTAAATTGAACCTGAAAGAATAGCGCATACTTGCTCCTCAAACAGACTTATCTTTCAAGCTACATCAATACTTCTTGTTTATTAAATATATTTCTGACAGTGTCAGTCAAAATGTGCATTGTCTTAAAAAATATTTGTAATGCTAAATCATTTTCATTAGATTATGTTCCTGATTGTGCCTGATTATTTGCAGGTAAGGCACCTCATAGACACAGGAGAGTCTGCAGAGATGCGCATTGAAATAGAAAATGTGATCAACTCATCAACACCAAAGTTGATCAGGAATGGTTTGTATTTTGTCCTTGTTTTACATGCACACAGCTCTTTTATCTACCAAATGCATTATTTAATTTGATAATTGGTAAATAACGTATTTATTTATGCCGATGTAATTATTTAATGCTGGACTATTTTCACCATAGACAATTGCCTGCTTGACAAGCAATTGCAAGGTAACACAAAGTTTGAATGCATGGTATTGCTCTTGGAGGATTAATAGATTTAACAATTTCATGGTTCCTTACTCTATGACCAAAGATTATCAATCTTGTATCTGAAGAAACATGAAATAATTTTCAGTCACACTAACTTGGTTATTGACTTACCGTTTATTCAACTTACACAATTAGAGCACTTGAATTCTGCATTCTCTCTTAACCTTTTCATTTGCATCCCATGTTGTACTTATGGCAGTGAACATTGACTCCTCATAGTTCATTACATTTCCTGATGGACTGTTTTATACTGTATTAATACTAACATGGTTGATAACTAGGGCTCCACAATTAATTGAATTTTAATCGCGATTGTGATATTGGCTGCCACAATTATTTAAGATGGTAATCGACGATATTAACGTGTTAAAAAGCTGGCTACATAGTACTGTACAAGATATGTTAAATCAAGCACTTTCAGTCATCCTACCACCAGGGGGCAAACGCAAGGGATTTCATTATACATCGGGCAGAAAACGTGGCCGAGTTCTCTGGTGAATACCGTAAACAACTTCTGGAGAAGCACTTTGAGTGATTCTGGTACTTGTGTGCTATTTCTTTTTTTCTTGCGAAACCCCCCCCCCAAAAAAAAAAACTAAGGCTGTTGTAGGTATTGTTACAGGTCGGTTTTAGTATGTGCTTGGTTCTAAGCAGGCTTCATATTTTTCATTGGTTTGCACTCACCAAGTAAGTCAACTGTGTGCAAAGTTTATGCGAATAAGCTGAATGGCAGGCAATCCAAACCTATGTTAATTTGCTAATGAATGTAAAACCCCCAGGTAAAAACATCAAAACTGGATATACATATAAAAAAAATGGAATCAAAATAGTATAGTAAGTGCTACTTATTTATAACATACATGGATACAATTAAATTACATAAATAGAAAATACATTAATTTAACTTTTATGTGATGAGCTTGTAATGGCCATACTCCCTAGTGAGGGTAGCCTTCTTAGCGTAGTCTTCATATTTCTTGATTATCTCCTGCTTCGTTTCCATATATATCAACTTCTCTTGTTAACATCACCAGCAATCATGGGACCCATGGCATCATCCATTCAATTTTGAATTGAAGAGTAAAATGCACAATATACAGTTATTTTAAGCAGTCAGATGTGATCCAGTCTGTAGCGTGCCGCCATTTTGACAGTGACGCCGACTAATAGCAAACCAGTATCGTAGGGAGTCGTGATGCAGACCAGCGTCTGAGTGACGCGTTGCAACGCAGGCAGTTTGACGGGACCAGAAAATAAGAGCAATTACCTAAAAACGCCTGAAGATGGAGACAAAACAACACAAATACAGACAACCTTTCGGGTCATGACAGTTGTTTTTGACCTAAAGCGGGAAACATACCGTCAAGAGGGGATGAAAAAATGTCAAAGATCACGTCGCAAGCTGAAAAAAAAAACGTTAGGCAGGGATGTCGTTGACTATATACATATATATACTAGTAACTAAAAAAAAAAAAAAAAAAAAAAAAAAAAGTTAATACCCCCAGAATTAGATGTTTAAGAGTGGAGCTGTGTAACTGGAGCTAGCATGCTTTAGACAATTTATTTCTGTACCATGTATTAATCTGGTAGTGATTAGTCATGTTAGTTTGTGCAGTATAACCCATTTACACTAAACTTGCACAACTCTTCCTCTAAAGACCTTTGCCTGTGTGCTAATGGTTTGTAGTTATGCTGGTACATGAAAGGGCACATCCAAAATTATTTCCACTGAGTTGCATGCATAGTTTAAACAAAAAAAAAAATCTAAGGCTGGCACTAAAGTGCTGTATCCCAAATCCTTATTGTTGTAGAAAGCCATTTTTTAATTAAAAGGTGTGTCATACATTTTTTTTCCATATACTACATTGTCCCTTTGTTTTTCTCGGGTAATGAGAAGTGGAATGTAACTTTCTGCAGCACTGAAGCTGTAAAAAGTGAAGCGCAAAGTGCTGAGGGAACAGTGTAGTGTTTGTGAAGTGCTACATAAAAAATGTTCATGGTTCTATCAACCATGTTTGATCTGTTTTCTTTTACTTCAAGAGCTAATGCAATGTTTGATCTTCCTCTCCATTCAGAATCCATTGCTCGATCCAGTAAACTTCTCAATTGGTGCCAGAGACAAACAGAGGGATACCGAAATGTTTGCGTCAAAGACCTTACCATGTCATGGAAGAGTGGTCTGGCCTTGTGTGCGCTCATCCACCAATACAGACCAGATCTCATGTGAGTATCTGACTTGCAAGACAAGACTTCCAGCTATTTATTCTGCCCAGTTTAGGTTGCCTAAATAAAATGTTGTATTTTTGTTTAGAATAACTGGTCAGTTGTGTTAATGTTTGTTGATATGCTGTTTATTGTGTGGTTTGGACGTTGTGATTTTGGTGTACATCATTGTCAATGAGGTGACATAAATTGCTTGTGATTGTCTCCTTGAAGGGTGCACTCCTCAATCACATTCAAATGTGTGCACATGATTACTGATCTATAATCTATTATATAAGGAAGCATGGCAGTTATCACTAAAATCTTAGTGACATTTAATTTGGGGCTTTTAGATGTATACATTTCAGAAAGAATGTTGAAAGAGGTTTGACAGTGTCCATTTAGTGTGTAATTAGATTTTCTGATGTTTTAAGTGGAATTTGTGCTGTGATGTATTTGATCAATGGAAATCAATATTCATCTTCCCCCATTAAAATTTACAGTGAGCTGTTCCACCCATAGAACATACCCAAAAATAAATAATTTTGTTATAAGACGAAGATGTAATTTTATATTTCTGCATTGTTTCTTTCTCTGTGTCTGTTTATAGCTTATTATCCTTTATCATCATTGATGTTTTCCTTTTCACCACTCTCAGTGACTTTGACACTCTGGATGAGCGAGACCAGGAAAAAAACAATCAGTTGGGTTTTGACGTGGCTGAGCGAGAATTTGGCATCTCACCCTGCATGACTGGCAAAGAGATGTCTTCCGTGGTAGAGCCTGACAAACTCTCAATGGTCATGTACCTCAGCCAGTTCTATGAGATGTTTAAGGACACAGTGCCACCTGGGGGTGAGTGATAGAGATTTTACTGACTGTTTAGCATTTAGAACATTATCACCTGTAATCCTGTGTGAGCGCGTGCGTATGTGCGCGGGCCTCTCAACATTTTAATCCTCATTGTCTTCTGCATCAGATAATCAAAATCTGAGTCCAGAGGAGAAGGCTGCCGTTATGGCAAGCACTAAATCACCCATCTCCTTCCTTAGCAAGCTTGGACAGAGCATTGCAATCTCCAGAAAACGTAACCCCAAGGTCAGAAGTAGAACCCACCGTAAATATCTGAACATAAAAAAATGTTGTTGCAGCTGAAGAAAGGTTATGTGATATTTTATCAGCAGGACAAAAAAGAGAAGGATGTTGACAGTTTGGGGAAGAGGAGAAAAACCAGCCAGTCTGAAGATGTGAGTTCATGACAGATTTGGTGCTTTTTTTCCCTCATTTTGAGATCACACACTGTCCACTATTTAAATTAGTGCAGTATAAACACTTAATCAAAGTAAAGACATAACCAAACAGGATACATGTGTCCTGGGGAAAAACAAAAAAATAAACATTTCACATTACTCTCATTCAAATGTTCATGCAAATCTAGTAAAATGTGGAAAGGCGATAAAGTCGAGAGACAAAATGTGCTTTGTGGTGGGCTTTATAGTAACTCCAACATGTATGAGTTAGTGCAAAAAAGAAAAAAAAAACGGGCCATTCATTTGTTTTTAAGGGCGTACATAAAAAAATAACAGTGGTACTAGGTACTTTATGACAAAAACAACATAAATTGTTAATTTATTCCTCAGGAGGAAGCATCCAAGGTTGGTCGGGAAGAAAGACAGGCCACTGTCGCTGCTCTGTTGTCAGAGAAGAAGATAGACTCTGCTGCAGTAGGGAACAACAATAAAGTCAAAGTTATGGCTACCCAGCTGCTTGCCAAGTTTGAGGAAAATGCTCCCGCCCAAGGTTCAGGACTGAAAAGACAGGTAATGTACAGTGGAATTTGTCGTTTTTTAATTTGTACACCAAATGCGTCGCTGAAGCAGTGATACTCTACCTTTTTAGTTTCACGATGAAAGCATAGGCAGTTGTCTTAATGACATGCTGTCCAGAACGGCCAGTTCTCAGGCAGACCATTGTTCGGGTTCCATGTAGGCGACCTCACCGTGCTAGACTCAGAGAGCTGCTATACACAATTTTGAGACTTAGTGGGGACAGAGAGTTATACCAACACTGGGCAACATTGTCAAAGTGTAAATGAGTTGCTCTCAACTCGTGCTCTATTTGAATACATCATGTACAACACGTCGAAACAGCATGACTGTGCCTATTGTACATGCTGTATTGCATGGCTGATGCTGTATTTTTTTTGTCCCCCAATTTGTATGTACATGATATTGTGTTTCACTCTTTAAACGTGGTCTGCTGAGGACTTTTGTTTTCTCCGTTTTTACACGTAATGGATGTTCCATTCATACAGCCATTTGTCATTTCTTTGTATCTTTTGCTCCCCTGTTTACCTCCCATCATGGATTGTTCTCGCATGCTTTCTTACACCATTGCCAACCACTATTCCTCTTATTTACACAACCACAAAGGGGGACTCTCTGCCCAATCTGGACTGCATTTTGCACCCACCCCCGCCCAAACCCCTAGAGCCAATGCGCCTTGCACCTGTACCAGCTTGGAGAAAGGTAACGAGTGGCCCATCTCCTTCCCTATAGACTCCCTTAGACTTATCAACTAACACTGTGAGCATCCCTCTGTAGTTACATTGCAATTATCTCTCATAATTACTCACAGAACTACTAAACCAAGTGATTGGTGATCTGCTGTGTGTTGTTAAAAATAAAGTGTGTGAGAGTCTTTCCCCCCTGCCTCTCCTGTTCTGGTTCAGAGGCGCACAGAGCAGCAAGAGCAGCTGAGCATTCGCTACAAAGAAAAGATCAAGTGTCAGACGCTGCCCAACAGAGGGGAGCAGGTAGGATTAGTTGTGGTAGCGCTGTAGTGCTAGTAGTTGTCTATCCCTCCAACGCCTATACATCCCCCAAAGTCCAGTTTCACTACGTTCCTGACACTGAGGGGGGAGAAAAAAAGCATTGTACTTTAATTTCTTAATAGTTTAATCTGGCATTCCTCCATTGTTTTCTTGAAATATTCTAAAGCTATATTTGCAACCAGTGTGTTAAAATTATGAATTAACTAAAAAAAATCAGTCCACTGAATGAGTTTAGTAAAAGGCAAACTTCAGTTCATGCTGTAGTACTGAACCCACCACTTGTATTTTGTTCTGTGAATGTTTATCAGAAGCCACACAGTAATAAATACTGCCTTCCCAAACTACTTAGATATTCATTTTCTCAAATACACTCAATCACGTGAAATACAAAGAAATATACAAAGTATGCTTTATGCTGTTGGAATAAGTGGGGATTGCAGTTTTAACTTGCAACCTTTCTCAGTGACAATTCCAAAACTAGTTAACAATATCTTGAGCAAATAAGACCATAGCTGTCAAACAGTCCACGAGGGGCAGTATTGCCACCTCTCTCTCCGAGTCACACGACTGAAACGATTATGATTGTTATCAAGGTCCTGCAGAGCTTACTCATAAGCTAATCATCTGAATCAGTTGTGTAAGAAAAAGAAACATAAAAACCATGCACAGTATTGGCCCTTGAGGATTGACGTTTGACTTCTGTGAACTGGACTATGGCAATGCTTCACCGAAACTGTCCGAAACTCCACATTTGCGCCTTACTTTTTGTCACAATGATTTTTAATTGTCAAATTTCAATGCCACAAATTCAGTGAACATCAATCTTAAAAGACACAATAGTGGAAATGAGTGATTTGTATTTTGTTGCACAACACTCGACTGTAAATTTTAGGGTCACCCAATGTTGCGCCAAAAATGAATAAATCAAAAAATAAATAAAGTTAGTTTTAAGACTATGTAGTATTATTTTAAAAACACATTTCAAAAAGCTACACAGTTGCCTTGCTTACAAATACTTCACCAAAAAACATACTGTAGTTAGTTTTTCAGACTATGTATTATTATTTTAAAAGCACATTTTAAGAAGCTACACAGCATAAGTGTACGTGTTATTTACAATGTGCTGCTTTTAAGACATAGATTTTCTTCACCAATTACATTCGTTTAGAGCAAAGGATTTTTTTAAACTTTTATTATGCGTCTAAATCCTCATCTAAACTTTCTACTTCTTTAATCTCTTCACACTTCATTTTGGTACTGATGTTGGTATGTGTGCGTGTGTACATATGCGTGCTTGCATGGAAGTGGAGAAACTAATCATTAACTTTGGGAACTCACTCTAAGTCCTTTAATCAACTGAAATAATTTGTTTTTGATGAGTTATTACATACTTTAATTCATCCCAAAATAGTATTAACAAAAAACAAATAGCTAATCTAGTCATCCAGGCGTCACTGCCCTCATCACTTTGACGCTAAACCTGCTGTTCCTCGTCCCTCAAGGCCAGAAGTGTTGCTGACCAAGCAGCCAACTCAGGCTCTCGGAGCTGCCCAAAGAAAACCATTCTGCTCCTTTCTTCCTCCTCCTCCACTTCTTCGCTCTCTCTTCACACTGAGGTGACACATATTCTGCTGCCTTTGTCAATTTTACTTGCCTTTCTGCCACAAATCCTCAGTACACCCATATACTTTAACTTTACAAACTTTAAACCTGTCAATACCCTTGTTAGTATAGATTAGACCTCTATGTACTTTTCCTGTGTAATTCTAGAATAGAGCACACATGCATTCTGTTTTGTCAACATGATATCATGGTGCAGCATAAACATACTTATATGTACTATGTGTTAAGTGATTCTTAATAATCAAGTACAATCGCGCTGTACACTGATGTACCACGCAGAGCTCCATTTGTTAGACTATTTGTTTTACCGCAAAAAAGTGTTCACCCAGCCAAATGATGTTTACCTTTAAGAATTTGGGTGTCCCTCCGGATGAAGAGGATCTTGAGTACTACGAAAAGCCTGTGAATTATGCGGTAAAATGACTGTTTAGACCCTCAAATTTTCATCATCATTGTTATATATATATATATATATATATATATATATATATATATATATATATATATATATGGTGACCAAGTCCTTTGGGGCAAGATTTTATTTGATAATATATTAAAAATTAATAAAATTAGATAATAATTAAACACTGCATGCCGACTTGTAAGCCATTGGTGCCAGGTTTTGATGGCGTTTCCATCGCAGGAGTGGAAGCCTTTGCACCTAAATGATCCAGGACCAATCCATGTACCTGGTATACAGGAGAGGGCTGACCGCCTTATCTCCAAGTTTAAGGGGAACAATGACAAGCCACCAAAGGTGAACACTTTGCATGGCTGTGCTGTGACTATCAAACATGGTTTTCAAGTGTAGGATATCAATTACTCAAAATAGGTAATGCTTAAAGGTTGTAATACATTTCTGTTGCTGATGGCGTACTATATATTTGCACATCTAATCCTCATTTTTTTCCCCCTATGAACCTTCTTATCACTGAAGCCTAAGAAAAAGCCATCCCGTTTCTTTTTAGAGCAGTGGTATTTGTCCCGGGGCATTACTGAGCATCCGAGCTCATCACTCACCTCGTCTGAATATTGTAGAAAGGTTAGCTATTTTACTTGTTGACTGAGATTCCTCAATGCCACATGTATTAAAAGTGAAAGTATAAACCCAATGAAAACTGAATGTTAATCAATGACATGAATTTTAAGTCAAAATACATTTGTAATTCCATAACAAATTTAAATGTCTTGATTGGTTACATACAATACATTTGGTTATTGGTTAATGTATTCCCCTGCAGAATCCAGCAAAGTCTTTGTGTTCAGCTGCTCCAATGCCCTTATATGTGCTTAGTATTCAGGAGAGGGCCGAGCAACTTGCTTCTCAGTTGGAGGGCAAGTCAACTGGACTGAAGGTGAACGTTTTTATTGACACTGATAGCATATCATTTTATGTTATTGATGCAGGTTGACTTATTTTGTAGAACCATTTCTCAGAGAGAATTGCCTTTTTGCTGAGTAGATAAGGAAACATACCAGTACGGGTTTTAGGTGGTCACTATTCAATAGTTTTTGTGAAAACTTTAGGGTGATCTTTATTTTATTTTTTCCTGTGCTGTTGAGCAAATAAATGCAGTATTTCATGACTGAAATAAGACTGAGATTCACAGCATTAAGAAAAAAACAACTGAGTAGCAGAGCACTCTATACAAGCTACCCGTCTAGGACAAAACATTAATTCACTACTTAAACATGTTTTCATCTTCTCCCAATTGTCATGGAGCCTAAGAAAAAACCATCAAGTTTTTTCATGGAACAATGGCACCTGGCCCGAGCACAAAGTGCCTTTGATACTTCTCTTTCTTCCGACACCTACAGACAGGTAGCTGTTTTGTGGCTTTGAAAAATAAATTTGAGTGCATTGACACTAACACACTATACCCAATGTGCAATTAAAAAGTGTATATATGTTTCACTTCTTTACAATGTTTTCTGTGAAGGTTTCCTTGGTCTGATTTTGATATGCTGTAACTAATCTACAACATTTTCTAGTCGGGTTTACCTCTCTATTCAATCATCTAAAATTGCACTGTCCTGGTGCAGGCATTTGTGTGTGAACGTGCGCATGTGTTTGTGTGTTTTAACTTGAAAAGATGAAAATATTGCTTGAAACTCCTTAAAGTTTCATCATTTATTCCTTAAAATAAGCCTGGCATCATCCTGTGCTTAGAAATACCCCAGACAAGAACATTCATACATTACATATTTATATGTGTTCTGCACCATCACACACATTGTACTGCCAATAGAAATGCTGTGCACAACATGGATGCATTCAGCTCTGTTCCTGCATTTGTTGTGCATCCTCGTCAGGGTTCAAGCAACCCAAAACCTCAGGTTACTTGCTGTCCCTGAACTGAGACATCTTATTCGCAGAACAATTTTTTTTTTCTTCTGAAAGGAGTTTTAGGAGAGATCAGGGTGAGAGGGATAAATGATCATCCTCTTATCCGTCGCAGAAAAAAAGTTCACACTATCATTCTAAAGAAGTTCCACTAACTAGTGAGCGAGCTGTCCTTGAGGGCTTTAGCTGGGGGGAGGGGGAGGGGGGATACAAACTAATGAACTGGGAACCTTGAATCTCTTGCTTGACTATAAACTTATCTGCGTCGGAATTATAGCAGTACAGACACTTTTCATTTGAATTCCAACAACCATCCTTCTGTTCCCGTTTACTTCGTGTTTGTTTTGGACCTTACTAGTTGCGCCTGCGATGGATAATGTATGCTCAAAGCAGTCAAGTAATAGAAACAGATGATTGTAGCACCTTTATGGATATTAACTGTAGATAGCATTCCACATGAAAACATTTTGAGATATAACAAATCATTGTTCTCGTTTCTAGTGAATCTGTTGAACTGAATTGCCACACTGTCACGATGATTGCTTTACCTAATCCTCCTTTTAGGGCTGCAAGTAATTTTTAATAGTCTATCGATTATTTTGTTGATCCATCAATGAATTGGATAAAACGTTGTTTATATTCCTTTATTCAACAACAAGAAATTGTGCAGAAAGCAAATCGCTTTGGTCTCTAACATTTTGGAAAGAAGGTAAAATGTTGTTACTGTTTTCCAATCTAAAAGCAAATGTTTTATTTTCATTCACCACCAACAATCAGTTTTCATGGAGAATGACAGTGATCGGAGAATAAATATTGTTGACAGGTGAAACTCAGATGATTTGAACAATTTTAAACTAATTAAATAAAATGATATGATCAAAAACGATTTTATTAGTTGTCAATTGATCGTTGCACCTCTAGTCTGTTTATTTACAAGTAGTTCATTCCAAGGCAGCCAGGACACAGTTATCCTGTTTAGATATGTCATTACTTTGATTAATTATTGTTTGAATATGGTTGTCAGCACGCCTAAACCACTAATAATTGTACTTATTGGGATCATTAATTTGGCATGTTGACATCTCCCGAGTTACACCTTTGCTGGCATGTGCCCATTTCTGTTATGCTCAGTGTTTCATCCCTTCTTGTTTCCATCCTCTTTTCATGTTCTCTATTCATTTTCCTGCATTACTTTCTCATGTTTCTCCCTTGCAATACTTTTCATAGCATTATGTGAAGATGTACACAGGCGGAGTTAGCTCATTGGCTGAGCAGATAGCCAATCAGCTTCAATCGCAGGAAGCGCCCAAACGATTACCTGAGAAAAGAGATTTGGTAAGCTTGCTGTCCCCACGATCAAGAGCAAGTAACCGCATTGATCTTTCTATAGTGTGGAGTAGTGCTCAGTGGTTGCTGCGATAATAGCAGTGTGGATTCAACAAGTATCAGCAGACTGTAATTGTGCTGTGGTAGTAACTATTTTGGATTGTAATGAATAATGAGATTTTACTTGCTTGATGTCAGCACTTTTCTGCAGCAGCTTGGTCTGTGATTTCAAGCCTTGATGTCATATATATAACCTCCCTCTGGTGCTGTAACTTTTGCCTATAACTGATTTGTTACCATTTCTGTCCACAGGGCTCCCTCAGAAAAGAATTCCCCGTCAATATCGGAGGCAGCGACGTTTGCTTTTTCTGTCGGAAGCGAGTGTATGTGATGGAGAGACTGAGCGCAGAAGGGAAGTTCTTCCATCGCAGCTGCTTCAAGTGTGACTACTGTGGCACCACACTCCGACTGTCCTCTTATGCCTTTGATGTGGAGGACGGTAAGTAGGGATGGGAATTGATAACATTTTTCTGATTGTGTTTTCGATCCTGTTTAACGATTCAATTGTTTGATTCCTTTGTCAATTGTAAAAAATGGGAGGAGAAACAGGTAGATTAGTATTTTCTGTTTTCTGTTTTAGGGTTCAGAACTTTTGTCATCCCTCTAAAATATATACTGTGTATAATGGTAATGAGTGAACAAAAATGCAACTTTTATTATTCTCTCTCTTAATTACTTTTGAAATAATTTGCTTCCTTTATTGAACTGCAAAACATTAATAATCTAGTGTGCGACTATAAAGGGGAATCTCTTTTGTTACAGGCTCATTTTTTTCAGCTCCAGCTGAGCTACTTTAGCAAAATGCAGGCCTCAGCTGCAGTGGTTGTCATGATGATTGATGATTTTTTTTTTCTATGCTATGCTTCCAAACTGTCTTTGTTTCTTACCTGTCAATATTGTCATTTTCTTCAACTGAAAAACCAAAATGTTGCGCTTGTAAAATAATCTGACTGCTCTCGCATGCCGATATGTAGAGCTAGCGGCTAATTAATGCTAAACACTGGCAACAGGTACAATGAAATGTCAGCATAATGAAGTTGCTTTTTAGTGCCCTAAATTGGCAAATAAATGTGATCTTAGAACAATGGCATGTTATTTACATCGTTGCTCACTCTCTGAGAGTAAAAGTTAGTCAAGTATCAGTTTTTTCAACCATGCCCAGTGTATTTGTTAATCCTGGGTTACTTTACTCTTTATCGAGTACTGTCAGTCTAAGATAATCTCGTCAGACTGTATTGCCTCTATCACCATTGAAATAAATGGAAGAGAAGGCTTCCCTTTACATTAGTAGTAAGAGCACATTCTCCAACAAGGCAAAACTGTGCTACAATTACCTAAGTATTAATGGGAGAGGATGTGGTAATGTTGCAGCTTAGCCGAGCACTCAGGAGGGTTAAAAAAAAGTGACAGCAAAGACACAACAGCATCCTGTGTGTGTCCATGCATATCAACTTTTCAAGTTGGCTGTTTTCATTCACCTCAAAACCTTCGGGTGTTTGTGTTATGAGGAGCCATACAGGCTACTACTGTGTTGCTACGCATGTTTTGACGCGACGTGTGTGTGGCCAAGACGCCATACCTCCGGACTGACATCGATAAGACAATCATATGCAAAACCTGCAAACGATACCATGGAAGCGTTGGGATCCGGTTCTCAACAAGAACAGCAACGCTATTCTGATTAATCTAAATTATATGCAGATTTCGTCGAGCCTATGTGTTTGCGAAAAAAGCTTGAAGGGCCACTTCAGGAGGAATGGCCTGTTTTTCAATAACAAGCTCAATTCATGTATATTTTTGTTAAATCAGGACTATAGTGTTAAATTGCATTTTCAAATGTATCTTGTTTTGGAGAAATCTGTAAATAGCTAACAGCTTCGTTAAATGTTACTTGTGAGTTCATAAGCAATAATTTTAGTTACTTTTTATTCAAAGTCCATTTTGAAGGGCTATACTCCTCACTTCTAATCAGAAAATAATCTTTCCAATTCAGCCATGCTCATCTGTCACGCGGGCTCCTTTGGTGCTGGACCCAGGGTCCATATTTAAAAATAAAAAACAAAAAAAAAATCTATGTATCCATCTTCACTGGTGTTGCCCGTGGATGTGCTGGATTTTTCAAAATCCAACTTTAAAATTTAATGAAGACAACCTTCGGCATGGACTCACTCAAGTGACCACTTAGTGAGCGCATGTTGCCCCTCAACACAGACCTGCAATCTTTGGCAAACATGGCCAAAGTTTGCTCCCATTAGCGGGCGCCGTGCTATTATTTGTGTAGGAAGACAATTTAATTTAATACCGCTAACTTTGGCTGTATTAGCATTCGAATGTTGCTGGTGGCAATTGCAGTAGTTGTCGTTAAACTAGTTATCCGTAGAAAGTAGCATAATTTAGCATCCCTAAGTTTCTGACTATCTGAACTAGGACTAGCCGCCACCAAAATTCACAGGCACATTAATCAATCGATCATCACAATGTCTTTTATTTTGTCAGCTAATCGGAGCTCACCTTTACTGTCAATCAAATTAAAACTATTTTGCTGATTGTTTTTATATTTGTCACAGGTTGAAGTGGACAAGCGTAGGAATGTCTTTATGAATTTTAGTGGTGGTTGCTCTCCGTTTTGAGAACTGAACTTGAAAAAAATCAAGCCAGGAAACATTACAATGCTTGTTTTTCCCTTCAGTGTCTGGAATCAAGCTGTCTTCTCGCAGTTCAGTCCAATTAAGTCTCACTTTTATCTATGATCATTTATTGAGATCCAAAAAAAAAAAATAAATAACACTGTATGTTCTAGGCTCATTTACACTGAAAAAAATCTGCATCAGAGCTCCATTAGGAAAATCTTTTGAGTCTACATAAAAGCTTGTGCACATGGAATATTTCTGCATTTACGTGCTTTTGCACAATGAGTGTACTTTCCACACTCTGACAATTGGATGCTTTAAACACCAGCACCAGCGTCTGGTGGCAAGAGGTATTAAATACTTGCCAGAATCAACTTTTTTTTTTTTTTTGTTGAGTATCAAAGTTGACATACCTGTGCATCCCAGTGCTAATATAAAGTACAATGGATAATAGACCTCTTAATCCACTGTTTTTTTTGGTTTGGCACATTTTCAAATAGTATGACAGAATATTACAGTCACAACACTGATCCTGACATGAGGATAACAAAAAGATAGGGAATAATAGGCTTGTGTAGTGATCAAAATACTCTTTGCTTTTAAATTTTTGCTTTTATTGTATTACTCCTGAAAGTGAATTTTGAAACAAAACTACCACAAGAGTTCAGCAGATCACCTTTGTTTGTTTCATGTCAAGTAATATTTTGTTTTGGTAACGTTAGAGGCACAGCAGTAAAACAGCAGGCCTTTTATTTTTTTTAAACTTAAAGTGATTCTAAACTTTAGTTATTTTCAGCAGTGAAAAGTTTATATTTTGTCTAGTAGTAGTTCATGAACATATTTTTTTAACGTGTTGCCACTTTCTGTCTGAAAATGATACGCTGGACTCCGGTAACGACAAATCACGACTTAGCTTATGAATGACCAAACCCGGAAGTCGTGCCATGTTGTGAAGTCGTTACTTCACACTTGAGTACTTGTGACATAATTTTCAGTTGACAGCAAATGGGAAAAATGTTATTTAAAGGTATTAATTATACGTTAAAAAAATAACTGTGATTTTAAATCAATTACATACAAAATATTAAACTTTTTAGTGCTGAAAATGTCTCAAGACTACCTGAAATGTTTTGTCGTATAAACCCAAATATTAGGTCTACCCTATTTGAACCATAAGTGAGTTTTTAAGACATTCTAGAGCGCATTATATTCTGTAGAAATACACAAGGCCTGTCAGTTATGCAAATGTTTTTGTTCTTTTTTTTTTTTTAAACATTTATTAATTTTTGTCTACAGGTAAATTTTACTGCAAGCCGCACTACTGTTATCGTCTGTCAGGCTATGCCCAGAGAAAGAGACCCGCACCTTCTCCCACCTCAGCCCCAACCACATCTCAGGTATTTCATTGATTAGAGTTGACAATAAAAAGTAAACGAAATTGCAAAAATATTTTTTGCAGTTCAATGAAAGCATGTTTTTTGAAAATTGTGGCTTTTGGCTAATGTCAAACATCATTCAACCTTGACAGGAGAACCGGGCGTCCCCAACTCCTGCGGCGCTGGTGGATGCTCCCGGAAGGCCAATGGAAGTGGCAGGCCCCTCAGCGGATATTCGGCCCTCAGGTACACGACTTTCCTCTCTCGCTGTGGCCGCTGTGCCATGCCACGACGGCATGGCCGTAGGTTGCGGAGTCTCGCTGCGCTCCTTCTGCTGCACACTTTCTTGGACGTGCCACCAGGTGGCACACAACCCCCTTGACTCTCCCTTCCTGTGTAGCTACACCTTATATCTCCTTTGCTGTTTCACCATCAATGCCCTACTCAACTTCCTCTAGCATGGCACTCCTCTGCACCTTTTGGTTTTCTTCTATTCTTTCCTAACCTCTGTGTAACTATGTAGGGTGTAACCCTTGCACGTTCTCCTGTGATTGATTGTATTGACGCCCTATGCTTGCAGAGTGTTGTGTAAATAGATGTGATTCATTGTCTTCGTGAAGGACTTATTCTTTTAAGGTGCACCATTTGTTATGTTCACGTCTGCAGTAATGTTTTGATTTGCACAAACAGCAGAAGCACTCTGGCAGCCTTCTTTTCAAAGTGAATGGTGCATCTTAAACTGCTTTTTTTTTCTTGGCTTGCAAATGAAAAAGGGTTGAATAGTTTTTTTTTTTTTTAATCAACTCTCAAGTCAGAAATGTTGAATACATGTAAAAATAAATAACCCTTGCGCCTTGGTAATACGGCTCACTATTTGGCATGCCTGTTTTAATTAAGAGCCTCTTTAGATTTTCTTTTTTTTTGGTGAACCAAACCGCTAATGGCCTGTGACTGCTCACTTTTAGTTCAGCCTCTTGTGTGGCGTGTTTCCTTTCAAGCCTGCTTGTTGATGTGTCTCTGTAACAGTACTACACTTTCACTGGAACTTTCTAGACTAGTGGACTGATCTCACTGTGACCAAGTGCCTGTATCAGTGCTTTTGTGAGCTTTACCTTTACCCCTCCTTTCAGAGCATCTTAAAACTGCTAGCAGGGCTGTTGTGCTTTATTGCCTGTAATTGGAGTTTTTCTGCTGCCATCTTATACTGTATCCATCAACCTCTCTTTGTAATATTTGCAGCACTATCAGCAATGCGTTTACAAACCTAGTAGTTTGATTTTTAGTGCAGAGTAGGGCCTGTTGCAGTATGTGGCAAGTGTTGTATAAAGTAGACTGTAGGTTTAAATCACATAAGTCGTAAGAAAACCTGTCATCTTTCAATAATCTGTAGTGTTAGACCTGATTATAGTCGTTCACTCACTAGGGGATATCTTATTAATACACTTTTCTTACAGCCAAACTAGCTGTAAGGTTTCTCTTTCCACAGACATGATTTTACTGTAAATAGTTCTGTACCCATTTTGGTATATCGTGGATAAGTAGTGCCAGATATTTAAATTGTCAGTTGTTTGAACATTTTACCTGTATGATTTTGTTTAACTGGACGGATAAACTCAGTTAAACAAACCAAGAAAATAGGAATGATAAACCACTACCCTAACAACCTAGTTATATATTTTCTGTCTCTCAGTGCTCATGCTATATTTTAAGGTGTTTTATTCTTGCTCAATTTAGTGAATAGGCAACTGGCAGAACTTCAGTTACACATTAATATGATTCACCATTAAAAAAAAATAATAAAGTTTTAGGATATGCTTCTCAGGATGGGAAAAAGGCAAAGCACCCACCATGTACCAATGACATGCTGTGCTGTATATGTCTTTTGAGATTTGTTTTAGAAATAATATCAAATTCAATAAATTCAGTTATAGATTTAAATACCAGTGTCTTGTCACTTTCTTTTGTGTACTTACAGTATATACAAATTTGTGGAGCGATGGTGCAGTGAGTTTTTAATAGTCAGAAAATGTGTTTTGTTCCATGTGGATTTGGGCACATACACAATGACATGTGATAGCGCCCATAGTGGATGTACTCTTTCCCTATGGATAGGTAATTAGAAGTTATTAAAACAAATGTTTTTATTATGGCAGCCCGATTGTATGCTGTACAGTCAGCACTTGTATATATGTGATTGAGCATCTGAGGATTTGGAGTTTCATTATTTCTTTTCTTTGTTTTAATTTGAGTATGCCCTAAGTGAAAATATCCAAATAGAACACATTAGTCATTTTCCCTCCTCAGTGTCGTCGTGTGACTTGTTAGGGTTACACGGTGTCGGATACGAATAGGAAGCAAGTGTTCAGTTTGGTATTTTAGTTTCACACTATCTTATTGATCACTCAAGCTCAACGTGGCATCTCATGGCAAATTTATATCTAAAATCTGACAAATAAAAAAACAGGATGCTTTACTTCAAAATAATGGTGGCTATAAAAAGATTGCCAACTGAGCTGCATCACAGTAGCCAAAACCATCCAACGGTATCAGAGGACTGGTTCCACTCAGAAGAGGCCTCGTCATGGTCAGCCAAAGAACTTAAGTGCACATGCTTGGCCTCACATCGAGAGGGTTGTCTTAGGAAATTAGACGTATGAGTTCTGCTGTCAGCGTTGCTGCAGAGGTTGAAGGGATGGGTTGAGTAAGCCTGTCTGTGCTCGGACCATACGCCCTGTACTGCATCAAATTGGTTGCATGGCTGTCATCCCAGAAGGAATTCTCTTTCTAAAAATAATATTCAAGAAATCCCACACACACTATGCTAAAGACAAGCAGATTGAGGACATGGACTGGTACCATGTGCTGTGATCTGATGAGCCCAAGATAAATGTATTTACTTTAGACTGTCAAGCGGTGTGCACTTGCATCCCACATGTATCTTGCCTACTTGTAGTCATGGGCGGGGTGTCATGGTCTGAGGAGGCATGAGTGCTGCTGCGACTCTGGAGCTACAGTTCATTGCTGAAATTGTGAATGATAACCTGAGCTGAGATTCTGAAGCAGGGCATGATCATCTCTCTGAAAACCTGGATGCAGGGCAGATTTCCCAACTTGATAATGACCCTAATACACTTCCAAGCCGACCACTGCATTACTAAAAAGGATGAGGGTAAACGTGGTGGACTGGCCAGGCATGTCTCCAGACCTAAACCCCAATGAACATCTCTGGAGTATCCTCAAACTGAGTATGGAGGAATATACGCCAGTCTTGTAATGCCATCATGGAGGCATGGTCAATTTCCAAGAAAGTTAAGGCAGTGCTGGAAAATAATAGTAGCCATCCAAAATATTGACACTTTGGACATTTTTACTCAGGGGTGTACTCAGTTTTGTTGCCAGGGGTAGCTAAAATGGCCATCCTGCCACATACCGCATCTGCGAATGGAGGGCGTTGACTGTAATTTCATATCTTCATGCTCTTCTGAAACTGATGTTTCACATTAGTTCTCTCTCCACATTTTTTTTCTCAACCACAGTACCAGAAGCCAATGGCCTACAGGAGCCAAGCCTAGCAAAGCGGCTTCGCGGAACACCTGAGCGAATTGAGCTGGAGAACTACCGACTGTCCCTACAAAGGGAGGAGGACCTGGAGGAGGTGCCTGAGGAGACACTGGCAGAACATAATCTCAGCAGTGTGCTGGATAAAGCCACAGACATCGATCTGGGCTCCAGGTAAGAGCTGTAAATACAAGGCCTCCCTGCCAACTACAAAACCTTCAGATATTATCCAAAAAGGAGTTCTTGCGTTGGCAAGTAATGAGCCACAACAGATCTTGAAAACACAAATGTGACTTTTTAATTTGGAATTTTAACAGTGTTCAGCAAATAGGTATCAGCTAGGGCTGGACAAGATTTCCTAAAACATAAAATCTCCACCCATAAAAATTCAATTTCAGATTGTTTTTTAAAGAAAATAAGTAAAAGTGGCACATAATATTTCAAAACATGTTCTGTTTTCATTTTAGCTAACTTTGAGCATTCATCATTTTCTTTTAGAATTAAAATTAAATCACAGAAGGTTCATCATTGGAAAAAAAATAATGGTCAAGAACCACTGGCTCAGGAAATCTAAAAGTGCATGTGTGAATTAACTCACAGCTTGTCAGAGAAAAATGCTCAGGAATATTTTCTTTATTATTCTGTATAACAAAGGTCTTGTCACACCATATGTAATTCATACTATAGATGTCACAGTACCATATTCAACTAACTCTGAGACAAAATCCTTGCCTGACTTTTTTGCAGTAGCTCAGACTCAGATATGGAGGAAGATGATGAGCAAGATGACCAAGAGGAGGTAGAAGTGGAGTTGGAGGAGGAGCAGCAACTTCACAGCCCCTCAGACCTTGGAGGTGTCCCTTGGAAGGAGGCAGTGCTGCTCCACGCCCAACTTAGGGGTGAACACCACGACGTAGAGGATGAGGCTCTCGCTGAACTTGACGAGGCAGAAGAGGAGGATGACGATGAAGAGTCCAGTGAAGGTATGGTTGTGAATTCATTGTGGTTTATTTTTTCATTTTATCGATTCACATTTGTGTTGTCAAGTCTGGACCATTCCAACACTTTCTACTTTTGATTGATGTCTGTTTAATGTGTAATGTCTCAACATCTCTTGTCCTTAATGTGTTTTACTTTTTTCCACTTTTTCCCTTGTTATTTTTTGTGTGAATTATTATTTTTTTGTCGGTGGGCCTCTGCTCCGGCCTGTGGGCAGAGGGAGATTACTCTCCCTGGGACAGGGAGCTCCAGTCAGGCCTTTGGCTGGAAAAGTACCTGACAGATGAAGATGATGTTTGTACTTTTAAAGGTAGCAGCACAACTGCTTGTGGATGTTACGAATGAGTGTGGCCAAGTCCTCCTGGTTTGGCCTTATTCAGGGATTGTGCGCTTTGTATTTTTTTTTCCCCTTGGCGCCCCCCCCCCCCCCCCCCCCCCCAACACACACACACACACACACACACACACACACACACACATACATACATACATACATACATACATACATACATACATACATACATACATCATAACCATATTGCTATCTATTAAATGGGGTTCCTATGCAGGATGATTCTTAGAAATATTTGCTCAATCCAGATATTAAAAATATGGAAAAGAATGGGAAAATAATACAAACATATTGTTTCCCTAATATTATAGGTCTTTTAAATTACACTATTCTAAATTTGAAAATGAGATGTTTCCAAAACTAATTTAATCAATCCAAATCATGCTTCATGCTGGGTCAAGCACAATTTGCGTGAGAACAAACACTTGAGAAAATAATCTTGTCAATCCAGTTCCCCAAAATTTTTGTCCTGCATTGCATAGAAATTCACTGTCAAGAGGTTTTTGAAATCTATGTTTTGGTGTGGGAAAAAAATGTAGGTCCTAGGTGGTTAGGATGGACCAACCAGAAAATCCTGCTTATGACAGGTTTAAGGTGTAGGTTTTTTGTTTGTCTGCATTTTTGAATTTCAAAATTTTTGTCCTGTGTTGCATAGAGATTGTGTGTTCACATTCAGTGTCAAGAGATTTTTGCCTTTTAGGATTTGATGTAAACAGAGATTTAGGTCCATGTTCCAAACAAGTATAGCTACAGTTTTTAGTTTTTTTTTTTTTGTATGTGTGTTCATACATTTGTTTTACTTGTACAGTGGACCCCCGGGTTACGGCACCCCTGGCTTTCGTTTTTTTTTTCACGTTGCAATTTGGAATACAGAGTTTTTCATCTCCTGTTAAAGGCAAATATCCCGCTTTGCGATTAATATCAACAACTGTCATGACCTGTGGGGTTGGCTGTGTATGTTTTGCCTCCCTCTTGAGAATTTTTAGGTAATTGCTCGTATTTTCTGTTGGCGTCAAACTGCCTCTGCTGCAATATGTCACTACAATGCTGGTCTGCTATTGGAAGGCATCTCGACTCTCTAAGATACTGGTCTTACTATTGGTCAGCGTGATGGGGTCATGAAGATGGTGGTCTGCCAATGGTTGGCGCATAGAGTCACAAAGATGGCTGCTTAAAGACTTGATCTCGTGTGAGAGTGCTTTCAACATTGTATTTATTATGCATTGTGCTTAATTTGAACTTGAATTAGTTATCCATGAGTCCCAAGATCGCTAAGAAAGAAGATGACTTATATGGAAACGAAGCTGGAGATAATCAAGAAATACAAAGAAAGCTAAGATAGCCTAGCCTAGGCTGCCCTTACTAGGGAATATGGCTATAACAAGCGCCACTCAAAGGTAAATAAATCCTTTAAATATTTTTTATTTATGATGTTATTTGATTGTAAGCATGTATATTATAAGTAGCACTTACTATACTATTTTGATACCAATTTTTCATATGTATATACAATTTTTATTTTTTTGCCTGGGCTTTTACACGCATTAGCTAATTAACATAGGTTTGGCTTGCCTGCCATACGGCAATTTGACTTGCCCGCCATACGGCAAATTTGCCTTACGATCCCAACTGCGGAACGGATTCATCTTGTAAACCAAGGGTCCACTGTATACATTGAATTGCAGTGTGCCTGGTTATGTTTTTATCTTCGAAGAAAAAAAAAATGAAAAGAAGCTCTGAACTGACAATGTACTAACAATTTTAAGAATAATTAAAGTACACGTTATGACACACAGATACAACGATAGATGAAGCTTATTTCTGTAAGAGAGAAAAAAAATCCGGAAATTAGTCTTTGGAAATGTATGAAATTTTGAATCAAAATGCGTAGGAACCCTGAATAAATCTTTTTGTTTGCCTTTTAAATACTAATCAAATAATACCCCCCCCCCCCCCCCCCCACACACACACACACACACTCCCACTTTTCAGAGCTGAAATTGTGGAAGACTGTTTTCTTTTCACTCTAATTTTCATTAATTTCATGAATATTTTAACTTTTTTGCTGCTTATCTACTGCATGCAGCCGTGCCTCTTTGATTATGGTTGCATTTTTAATCTAACTTCTTCTGTGCCTCTCTCCCTGTCATCTTTGTCCTATCATTTCATGTCCTCCCATTTTCATCTTTTCTGTACCTTTCCCACTTTGTTGTCCTACTTCTTCTTCATTTGTCTGCACAAAATACCACACTGACACTCACACAACACCCTTATTCAGCCAAGAAGCAACAAATGCATCAAGTCCCTCAGCATTTGGATCCTCTTGCAGTTCCAAGTATGGAGGGAACACATGAAGACTCAGAGACAGATGAGGGTGGTCAGCTGGTCTCAACCTCGCAGCCCATTGAGCTCACACAGCCCTCTACAGGTAAAGCACCCAAAGTAGCCAAGACCAGGGAAAGTGCCCCCCCCCCCCCCCCCCCCCCTAAGGTTTACAGTGTGCCATCACATCACAGGAGGTGTTTTCTTCCCCGACTAACCTGACTGATATAGGTCTTTAATTTTTGTATGTTTGTTTCAAATTGCTTTTTTTTCCCCTTGATTTGTCTAAGTCCTTGTTGTTTCTTTGGGGTGAAAAAGGTCTTTACCCCAGCACACCGTGTCACCTTCTTGTCAATGATTTTGATTATTTTTAGTTCTACTTTGTTTCCACTTTGATCTTTTGTGTTTGGTTTTCTCCCATGTGTCCTGTTACCTTACTGTTACTCCCCTGACAACCACTTTATTGAGCTGTATCTTCTGGTTTGAATGTAGCACCTGCCCACACATCTGCCCGGCACGAAGCAGTGCAAGTCTGGTTGGATTCAATGTCTGGAGGTAGCACAGATTTAAGAGGGATTATAACATCCCATTTAAGATTCATATCTCTATCTCTGTCTTTTGGCTGACCTGTTGCAGCATAGCATGCACAAATGATACACACTCACAAGCATGCTGAAAGGAGTGCCATTGTCAGGAGTTCATTTTTCTTGTGGTCTACTTATGACCTGTTTTTCACCATGTCTTTGCACCTTACCAAACTTCAGGAATGTCTGTTTCCTACACTTTATGCTCCTTTTATTGTAACATGTGGCTGGTACATGTGATGCCTGCAAACTAATAAGGTGATGTGTGAACAATATGGTTTTATTCAAAGTGATCTAAACTCATCACTGGTTTAAAAACTTAGATTTTTCTATTTTTTTAAATGTTGAATATGAGTGGTTTATACTATACTATGCTATACTATTGTTTAATAATTTAGCCAGCATTGTTAAACTGAACTTGCTAAATTGTGTATTTCAGGGTGTGAATGGTTGTTTGTCTCTGTGTATCCTGCAATTGACTGGCCACCAGTTCAGGGTGTCACCTGCCTACTGCCCAAAGTCAGCTGGGATAGGCACCAGCAAGCCTATGACTCTTGTGAGGATAAGCGGCTCTAGAAAATGGATGAAATGAATGGGGAAAATGCACAAAAAATGCTTATAGTGTAACCTGGTTATTTTGGGTCCAGTGTACCTTTATAAGAAGACTCAATTACCATATAAATCATCACTGCTTATCCTGTAAATCAGGGATTGACAACTTAAACGATTGACAGTGCCACAAATTTTTGTTAGTACTGTACTACTTGGGCCACATAGGACCTTGGAATACCAAATCAGATGCATGACAAAAATGACATTTTAGATTAGGACAAAAGATAAAAGATATGTCTGTCCATGTTTTTCTTTGAAAATTGACAAGCATCTTCACGTTTTAATTTTCAACATATTCAAACATCCATTCAAACATCCACCACAAAACATAGAATCCTGCAGTGAAAAATTCAAGATTTACACAAAGGTTCCTCGCATTAATAAACAAATATATGATTAAATCTCGTTTAAAGATTGAACAAAAACGTTGAACAGCAAAATGTCATTTAGTGCAAGGATCTTTTTTGTGCGTTGTACTACCATGACCATGACCATTCCTTCTGAAATTAACAGGCAGTGCGAATACAGTGTGAAAAACCGTAGAGCAGTAAAATCTATCCCCTCTGTGTGTATCTTTCACAGCCACAATATGCATTTGTTTACTATTAAGTGTTGACTTTGTGTTTTGCTAACTCATTTTGAACCAAACATTTATTTTGATTAAAAAAAAAGTGTATTTTTGTCATCAACGGTGTAGTGGCAACTGAATCATAAATCATTCATGCCTAGTTAAATTATGGCATGTTGAAGTAAACTAGGCAATTTTATTGAACATATAGCTTACTTTATCTGAAAGGCACCATTTCCTTGACCTAATACTGCCCTGGGTAAGAAGCCTGCACATGCTTTCTTTTTTTTTTTCTGCTGCTCAACAATCTTAGTGTTAGAGGCGCTGGTCAGTGATGTCTGTTATTACTAATAACTTTCAGCCGCTAAGATCTGCAGCAAGGGCTTCTATTTATCTTCAAAAAATGAGTTGAAAGCCAGTCCTGAGTGTGACCTGCAGGCTACCAGTTGCTCATCCCTGCTCATGCTGTCATGTTTTTGTTGCCCCTTTTCTTCTGACAAATGCAAGATGCATGACTTGCTTTTCTGTAACTGCTTTTTATTTCTAATTCCAAATGTTGACTTTGAATAATTTTGTATTATATGTATAGCGTTCCAAACCAACAAGGATTTACTTATGAGATTATTTTGCAACACCCAACATTTTCATTTAAGTTGACCCCCCCACCCTCCCCCCAACTGGCTCATTTTCTAGTCAGCTGTGACAGCTGCATTGATAATAGACAAAAACAACATTTGACTTGTGTTGCCTAATATTCTTGACCAAAAAGACTTGGGGCTTACTTCATGTCATTTGCTTCACTCCAGAACCTTGTGAGGATGATGATCTGGAAGCAGAAGCAGATAGTCCAGATATGGAACCCGGTACAGAAATGGACCAAGGTACGTAGATATAACCATGAATGAATTTCTAATAAATGTTCTAAAACTGAAATAACTGAAAAAGAAAGCTTAATCATTTGCATTTCTTTTTAGATAACATCCCCTCAGATGCAGAAGCTGAGGCACGTTTGCAAACATCACATCCCAATGGAACTATTCCAGAGGAAGACAAAACATGTGAAAGTGTGGGATTGACTTCAGATATTGGTACATGTCATCAATCATTCTGTTAAACTTATTGGTTAGATGTGGTTTGTATATAAAACAAGTAGTGATGTCTTTGTTCTTAATGCCATTCAGAACCATCCAGCACTGAACACATACTGAAAGATGATGATATTGTCCTATCGCCAGTCTCACCTGCAAAAGAACTTGAAAGACAGGTGAGACAATCCCAATGCTCTTTTTGTATGCGGGTTTTTCTATGTCTTCCTGTATATAATCATTCCTGACCCATCTTTATTTTCAGTTAATAGAGACATCTTTTGAGTCTCAGGTAAAATCTGCAGACACCCGCTTGTTCCCAGAATCATTGCATTTCGAGGAACCAAAAGTTGAGCAGGCAACATCATCACCAGCTACAAAGAGCTCTTCACCTGTCCTCAAGCCTTCCCCTGTTGCTTCTCCAGCCGCTGTTTCTGTGATAGCGCCCAGCTCACCACTCAATAAGTCGCCTGCCAACTCCACTGCCAACTCTCCGGTTATTCTAGCCGTCGAGACCCCGCTCCGATCACCTGTAAAGTCACCGGATGGCTCACCGATTCGTTCCCAGCCTACTCCATTACAAGAATCATGCCCAACTAAATCTCCGGTGTACCCCCACCGATCAATTTGCCCTCTTACTGGTAACCCACTATCTCCAATATGTGCACAGCCTTTGCCCTGTCATGAACCTTCATCACCCGTGGCCTGTGAATCTCCTGTGAGAACCCAGCCTATTCCAAATATCACATCAACGCCAATGGCCAGAACTGACAACGCCGCACCGGATTCGGAGGATTCTTCAACAGATGAATCTCTGACAAAAAAGACTGATATCATTGAGGAATTTTGGTTGAAGAGTGCTGAGATCCGAAAAAGCCTTGGTCTGTCTCCTTTAGACCGCAGTAGTAAAATCTTGGAAAAGAGTGTTAAGAGTCCAGCACAAGAATCCACCCCTGCAAATAAACAGGCGCAGGATATATCAGCGGATCAGAAACCTACTTTTGCTGGGCGCACTGTGATTCGCAGACTCAACATCACACTTGAGGGCCAAGTCATTACACCAATCGCTCCCTTGGAGGGTAAAAGCAATGACCGCGACACGAAAGAATTTAGCAGTAGCTCAGGTCTGGGCCTAAATAGTAGTATGGCAACAAGTCTAACGGAAAACACTGACAGCTATACCACCTCTGACTCCGTCATGCTCACTCCACCTTCCAGTCCACCACCACCATTGCCTATTAATCAGTCCCCTGCGGTACTCAGGCACCAAAAACACCAAGTCCCTTGGAGCAACGGGACAGAAAAACCTTCATGCGAGCTTGCCAAAGAACCACCAAAATTAACCACTCCTATTCCTGCAAAGAGAACCCAACAGAGTCCTGTATCTGCACCCAAACCTGCACCCAGGAAAGTGTTGTCGCCATCAGCAGATCTACTAGAAACATCTGTAGTTATCATGCGGGAGAAGAAGAAGCCTCGGTCAGAGGAGCTGAGGAAGTCCTTTGTGGAGACAGTGGAAGAAATTCCATTTGCTGATGATGTGGAGGAAAACTTTGATGAGCGAACGCCCGAGGCCAGCACGAATAAGTTTTCCACTCCACCTAACAGCAAGGCCAGAGCAGACCGACCTCCCTTTCACCTGGCTTTAGCAATGGAAAACGGCAAACCCATTATTCCTGTAAACCCAGTTTCTAAGACGCAGAGGGCCACTCAGTTCTCGCCAGAGGCCAAAGAGATAGCTGAGGAAAGGATACGGGCAAGAGAAAAGTCCATAAAGAGTCAGGCTCTTAAAGAAGAAATGGCCAAGCAACTAAATAAAATGAAAGAGTCTACCGTAGAAGAGGGTACCTCACCTAAAGTTGCCTGGAGTGTCACCCCAGAGGTGTCTGTGAAAAGTCAAAAGTCTTCAGTATCGCCAAAGACATCCGCTGTAAAAGCTCCTGAATCAAAGAAAGAGACTCTGCCCGAGCGTCTCTTCAGCAGCAACAGGAGTCTGGACAGCTCTGTGGCGTCCTCTGACAGCTCATCCACGACTAAGAGCAAGAAAAGAAGTTCTCTCTTCTCACCCCGCAAAAACAAAAAGGAGAGGAAGGCAAAAAACGACAGTAGCCGGCTCTCGGGTGCAGAAGAGACACCGCCCAAACACAAGTCGCTGTGGAAGGCTGTCTTCTCAGGGTACAAAAAGGACAAAAAGAAGAAAGATGACAAGTCGTGTCCCAGTACACCGTCATCCAGCTCTACTACTCAGGACTCTGGAAAGAAGAGAACATCTCCAGTTGGAAAGTCAGCAGGTAAAATATGATGCTGTGTGGCTAAAACAATTTCTTTAGGGTTGAATTTGTGAATAACTTTGTGCTTGACTTCTGCTTTTTGTCTATGACAGATGCAAAGTCACGCAGAAACCTGAGCTTTTCTGAGGATTCTGACCTGTCATGCGACGACGTTCTGGAGAGATCGTCCCAGAGGTCAAAGGCAGATGTGAGTCAATAATGAATTTTGCGTCTTTCACACTAGCGATCACTTTGAAAACATCCACTGAAATGATCTTTTATCACCACCTGAACGATTGAGGCTGAGTAACCTGAATGCATCTTATTTTCACTTCAATTTGTAATCTCAATTTTAGCTCAAGCGTACTGTAGTCGCACACATACAAAGGCTAATGAACTGCAAAATATCATTTACAAATGATGATGATTATCGACACAGTCAGTGTATCTTTTTACCTCTTAAACATTTTCTTTTCAATAATTTCCATTTCTAGCGACACACGGACATCTTTGACCTAGTATCAGGCATGCACAAGGAAGCAATAAAGGAGGAGAAAATCGACAAGGATATAAAGAGGGAATTAAAAGAAAGAAATCGGGTGAAAGAGAGGCTGAAAGAAAGAGAACGGTCAAATGCGGTTGATTCCGAAAAGGAAAAAGACAACGAGGTATTTTGCAGGAGGAGGTTAAAAATGAATTTTGGGCAGACAACATGTTTACAAACCGTCTATTTATTTGACTTTATAAGCATGTTTTCTTTTATAAATAGTCTTTACATCAGAAAACTGTTTGGGTTTTTTTCTTACCAATGTTAATGAAATACATTAAATATCAATCATTCTTTGTCACAAATATGAGAAAATTTGGACAACAAATGAAGGTGTAAAATTATGTCAACAAATTAACATGTGTTAAGTGTACAGATTTGAATTATAAAACACTTTTTAAAAATACAGGTATTAAATTACATAGAAATCCATGTTAATGCCCAAAAATCAAATGATTTGGCTCCCCTGCTTTACGCTTTGTGTACTTCTCGTGATATAGTAGATAGACTTGGGTTTAGGGCCAGAGGCATGCAGTCACTCAGTATTTGAAACAAACTCATATGCAAGGGCTGGACAATTAATCAAAATTTAATTGAGATTTAGCTTTTTGGCTTCTCACAACCAGAACAACATTACAACAAAAATAAAAGTAAAGAAGAATCGCGTGGTGTGTATATAAAAAAGTACCTATGCTGTGAAAGCACCGTAAATGCCCCCGTTGCTGTATCTACAAGTGTGCGACAAATGCTGTTCTGTTGCTGTTTACTGTAAAACTGAACATACGACACAACAAATTACACACGTTGTATATTTAAACACATGATGCAAATAAAGCTAATGGTACCAGTCAAAGTAAAATCCTATACAGTATATTCCTTGAAATAATGTGTTCACACACAAGGATAAAGGAACACTGACAGACATGTAATGTAACAATACATTCAATATATTCAAGCTACTGTATATATTCTTCCTAATTTGTAAAAGGTGAGCTATTATTATGGTTCGACAGCAACTTTCTTTTTTTTACTCTTCGTGGAAACGTGAATGCCTTTCATGGGTGGCCCCCCATTCCGCCTGATAAGCCAAAGTAGGCACCGGAGGAAGATACATGATGCTATTTCATTCATTGTTTTTAATTATTATCTTCATACATTTTACTTTGTAGTCAATTCAATTTCTTGTTATTCTTACATGTTATATTTAAAGTTACTTTTGGACAGTTGAAATCGCCGAATAACTGGTTAAAACAAATCAACCAAAATAATCGTATTTCGTATTTTTTTTTCACACCCAGCCCTAAAACATGCTCTATGTATTTAAATGAAGCGGGGGGACTTTGAATTTGAATCTGAATTTAAATAATGTGCAGCAGACATCAAAGCTTGTCATGCCTGGCCGCTTGCGATCCAGCTCCAGCAGATGCTTACTAGCTTGTGTTTGTTTTTGCATTTTAGTTCCGTAGATAAGCCTGGTCTCACAAGAGTTTACTATTTCCCAACACATTTTGACAGTTTGACATTCTTTTTTTAAATTGTAAGTTTTGCGCAATATGTTAAACTGACTTAGGCTATAATTTATTTTTTTGAACTAAGGTTAATTTGGTTTTAATTTTGGAAAAACATTTGTAATCCAACTTGACAACCATTTTGTGAAGTTGTGTAAAGATTTTTTTTTTTCGTAGGACTTCTTACAGAATTCTTGTGAGATCACATTGACTAATGTAAGAGTTTTATCTACACTAGTCGTATTTAATGCCAGTACCCACTAAGTCATGCCTTAGGAATTTGTGTTTTTAGTGTTCCATTCTTAAATAACCTTTTTTTTCCCCTATCTTTTTACGTATACTATATATATATATATATATATATATATATATATATATATATATATATATATATATATATATATATATATATATATATATATAATCTGTTCCGCGGTTGGGCTCGTAAGGCGAATTCACTGTATGGCGGGCAATCCAAACCTATGTTAAAGAGCTAATGCGTTTAAAACTCCTGGTAAAAACGTAAAAGATCAAATATCCGGTGAATTGTTTTACGAGCCCAACCGTGGAACGGATTAATCTCGTAATATGTAGCCCCTTTTTTTTTGTGTGTGTGTGTTGGAAATGTTTTTCCATAATTTGTTCATTTGATTCAGTTTAAATGTAACTATGATTTTAAATGTTTTTGAAACAGTTAATCTATACATTAACCCATTTAATCATGTGTTTGATTATTCATTTTTTGTTTGTTTTGTCCTTCCCCAAGTCTGTTTATGTCCCTCATGCACTGGCGTTCAAGAGATCTTATGCCTCAAAGGTAGTATCATATCCATTGCCATTAATAACACCCCCTGTTTACCTGATCCTGTGCGCATGTTCCAGTTTACCAATGCTTTTGAGCATCAGGCCTAGAACTAACCGTCCTTTCTGGATGCATGTCAAGGGGGATCATGCCACCCACTCACTCACACTTACTGTATACACTCTGCTGTCCAAACATGACTTCTCAACAGCGCTTCACTTTCAGGCCACAAAGATATCTGCGGATGTCAAAGGTTTTCTCTTTCTGACTGATATGACATTAACCTACCTATCTGTGACTGCAACGTGGTCTTTACAACCAGTGTGGATACAGGACAAACATCTCCTATTGTTGCATTTTGCTCCAGCTTGCCTCTTTCAAGCTTTTAACACCCTTCAATGTCAGTTTTTAATTTGGGGTCAGCGTCCCCCTATTGTCTACTGTAAAGACAAATTTCTGTTGTACAACAATGCTATAAGAGGTCTAACGAGGTCTGTGTGTGTGTACATTATTTGTGTTTTTAAATTTTATGTAAACGGTGCCCAAAGGAGCTTTTGATCCATGTGTTGTTTGCAGATTAACTTCACAAAGCACCTTTGTGCATATATTATGTAAGATTAAGGGATATGAGAGACAATCTAGTTTATTTTCCAAGCCAGCGCACATAAGTGCTAGTCGACAATGTTCATCACCATGCCGTGACGGAAGTAATTTTCCTTTTAGTGATTTTCCTTGAGCGCCTTTGCAAGATGCGCATTCTTTTGGTTTTAACAGACGTCTAATCTAACACCATGTTGTGATTCCAATAGAAAACCTACACGGAAGAGGAGCTCAATGCCAAGTTGACACGTAGAGTCCAGAAAGCTGCTCGACGACAAGCAAAACAGGAAGAACTCAAGAGGTTACATCGAGCCCAGGTTAGGGTTCCTACTACTAGCAAATCAATTTTTAATGACACCAATTTACAATATTGTAAATTATATTTCTATAACGATATAGATTCATCTTGGGAATATAGGGGGTGGTGCTATTTTTTATGTAACTGTTCAGTGTATAGTTTAAGAATTGAGCAACGGGTCAAGCACAATCCTAATTATTTATGTTGTATATGTAAGTGAATTTAAAATTCACAATGTTATGCAATGTTTTGCACGATGCAAGTCTCTTCTGACCATGTGCACTGAGAACTTTTGTGTCCCATGGTGAAAAGGTTCACTCTGGTGGTTTGTGCAACTCATCTGCTGTACTCCTCCCAGGCCGCCGAGTCAGCAGTAAACACTGGAGATTTCCTCTCTTGCAGCTCTTAGCAGTGCGCCAAAGGGCCTCTTGTTTTTCTGCCGTTACCACATGACACTGATTAAAGTTGCATCAATGCGAAAGCAGGAGAAAACCTCCAAAGTAAAGGTTCTCGGTTTTCACATTGTGCATAAGGATAAGCAGTTAAGATAAATGTTGGGTGGATATTACCTATTACACATGTTTCAATTAATTGTAGAAACTGAATTTATAACTATGAAAATACAGGACAGTTTGAATAATTAATTCATTCACTGCCACCCCACTAAAAATCAGTCTTTGATGTCTATAGCCATCAGTGGCAGTGAATCAGTTATTTAGGTCTTGCTACTGAACACATACCGTAAACAAGTTGAGGCATTTCACTGAGGTAGATTGTGCTATTCTACTGTTATGCAATCTTGTAGTAATTAGAAAAGGCGATGCCAGCCATTTGAGTTGATTTCTTGGTTGCATAATTGTTCGAACTTTTCAAGATTTAATTTAGAGCTTATTGGTACTGTTGTGGGCATTTGATCAAAAATGTTTTTTTTTAAACAATTAGATTATTCAGAGGCAGCTGGAGCAGGTGGAGGAGAAGCAGAGGCAGCTGGAGGAGCGAGGCGTAGCTGTGGAAAAGGCATTGCGAGGAGAAGCAGGTACATACACACGTGCATTCATTCCTGCCCTTTCGTTCTCTCTTTTTTAACTACATGTGCCAGAGTATCTCAGAAATCTCACTGCTTCAATATAAAATGTATGTTCCAAAACACGGCAGTGTTGTAGCTTGTTTTTTATTGCAACTGCTTGAAGGCTTGCATCCCCTGTGAGAAAACGTCTCGTCATAGTTTGTTGCTTATTTGCATTCAGCTATTTCTCAGGCTACAAAGGAAATAGTAAATACAATATTGATGACTACTGTGATGTAAACGTCCTTTGAAAAACAAAAGAGACGCCCCTTTGAGATAATTTAAATCTTGTTCACACATTTCATTTTTCTGTGCAACAAACACAATTAATCGTTTATCATAAGAAATAAACATTCTTGATAAGGGGCCTACACATAGCATAAACAACAATCTAACCTATTTATGAATCAGCCACACTGTTCATAATGTAGTGCAGTTTCATGAACATTAAAAGTCCGCGTTATTTACAAGATTTTGTTTATGGGCTTGTGTGATGATGATCTTCAATTATAGGGTTGTCATGAATATAGCAACCTAATAATTTGTGATGGCTAACATTTGCAGTAAAAGCTTATATTATCAAATACATGCTTATATGATACTGTGCAATAGTCTTGGGCCACCACGGGCATGGCACCTCCTATCTCTGTCCACGATTCTCCGTGAATAGCTTCTGAAAGTATTAAAGGGGCAAACAATCACATAGATCGCAGGTCTCAAATTCCATCCTCGAGTACCGCAAACCTGCATGTTTTCGATGCTGCTCTCTTAAACATACCCAATTCAAATGATTAGATTCATTTTCAAGCTACTGCAGAGCTTGCTGATGAGCTAATAATTTGAACCAGGTGTGTTGAAGAGAGCAGCATCAACAACATGCAGGTTTGCGGCTCTTGAGGACTGGAGTTTGAGACCTATGTCATGGATAAAGCTCAGCACGATTGTTTTTATTTTTATTAACAGCTTATATCTTTACCGAGTGACATTCTTGCTATGTTTGGTAATTCTGGAAAAGATAAATGATAATCTAACAGAGAACTAAGTTTTGTATAGTGCTGTATATCCATTTTTCAAGTAACTGTACATTCCAGCCAATCAGTTGTTTTTCTGCTTATAACATCTTTGCCACTCTACTTTCTTAAAGGCATGTACAAAGGTACTTATACATTACCCAAACAGCACAAAAGAAGATCAGGTATTAGATTCACTAAAGTTTCTCTTCTTATGAATTACATGTGACACTGTTACATAAGCTCCATCTGTGGTGACACTGCAAAAGTTCTTCATCTCTGTACATTATAATTTGTCTGTAACATTGTCCATCGTTGTTAGAAGAGCTGCATGCACTAAGGAGACAAAGATTTGTTTTTGTGTGCTTGTTCTGAATGCATGTTGTCTCTTTCACTGTCACCCAGTGTGGACCGTGTCCATGATTCTGGTCTGTTCTGGCGGTCAACACAATATGCTAAAAATCTAATTCAGATTTCAGGTTTACAGAATTATAAGTCAGATATTTGCTCCAAACATTTGTTTTTTGAATGAACAGGCGACTGCAGTCTAGAATTTGTGTTAAATGTACAGTATAAACTGATGTATTGAGCCATCTGGACCATCTTTATGCCATAAGTCACATTCATTTTGGAAGAAAAATGAAGTACTTTCCTGAAACTCTTCTCAAATGTAAAATGTAAATGTAAAGTTAATTAAAATTTGCTGGCTATTCGGAAGGTCTAATGATTCCATACCCTGATTTTTACAAAGCCTGTCCCAATACTTCTGTACTTGTACTGTATGTTTTTGTACTTAAAGATTTCCTTTGAGTCCCAGATGCTCTTTTGGTGAGAAATAATCAAGTACTGAAACATTACATTTCACAGGAATCTTTTATACTTGGCTGACTTGTCTCTTATTTGATTGGATGACAGAATTGCTATTAACAGTCCAAATGAAGCAGACAGAGCCAGTTCCCAGCAATGCAACAAATCCATAAAACAGATTGATTATTTTTGGTTCCATGCTCATGCTTACAAGCTGTTTATACTGGGCACGGGTGTGAGTACAGAAGGATTTGGGTTTGAGTGCCCCTGCAGGTTTAAGTGTACCTACAGGATAGTATGTGTGTGCATGCCTGCTCATTTTAGGAGGATTGTTTGTGTGCCTGTTGTGGGGCAGTTTGAAATAACTCACATGTCTAATATATCCCTGTCATTGTAGACTATTGGGGAGATTCTAATTACAGTGAAATCCTGGACTTACATCTGGGCGGTATGTATTTACAATCTGTTGCTAACAGACTAACCTAATGGCTAACTGAATCTCTCCCCACCCGACCTTTTTGTTTTCTTGGAGCTATGTACCCATCTTATCTCCATTGACTTTCTGGCTGGTTGGATGGCTGATTTTGTTTAGCATCATTACAAAGCCTCTCCATTTCACTTGTCCGTATCCACTGGCCTTCTCAACACCAATAAAATTGACCCTCATTTTTATAAACCTATTAATGAAGGATTTTTGCATGCCGTGGTGCAGAGCAGAACTGTTGCATAATTGTTCTGTTCGTGTTTAAATAAACAAACAAAATCCATACATTTTTACACATTCAGTCATATGAAAAGTAATGACCAATACAATGACTGAAATGAGATAGGGGGAAAAAAATGCATTTGAATATTGAATGTATGACTTCCTGTATTCGTTTTTTTTAATCAATAAAACCACAATAAGCAACAAAACAGTATGTTGGCAGTTTGCCGGTTTGTATCCGCTCTTAAATACAGTGAATGAAAGAGCCACGGGTAATGCGAGTTGTTTCCCCTCATCATTTTTTTGCTTCCCGTAATAGTTACATTTCTTATGTTTGTTTGTAAAATTGTTGTTATTATAGACTTAAGTCCTGGCAAGTTTAAACTGAAGCATCCAGGATGTGCACAGGGATGGGGAAACATTCAGAGCGTAGCTTGTGTTCTTCCAATAGCAACCATTATGTTTGTCCCATTAACTGTTGTCCCCAGTGTAAATATCTCAGCTTTGTTAATAGTCCAAATAATCCAAGCTTGTTTTATTTGCCGTAGTTGTGTCCTGTCAGTCTTCCCTGAATTTCTGTCATACCTGCTCAGTTGTTCCTCCCCCAGTATTTATGTGCTAACGATAAAGCAACCCTTCAACTTCTGTCTGATTTGTTTGTTGTCACCTTGTTGGAACTTGTCATTTTAAATACTGTACATTCTTGTTTGGATATGAGGTAGGGCTGGGCGATTATGGCCCCCCAAAAAATCTTGGTTACTCTTTTAATTAAAGTAATAAACCCAACAAATATTTTTTAAAGGTTTGATTTATCAAAAAGTTAAGCCTGTACACAATTTTCCACCAATGATATTTGTATAAAACTGACTTTAAGGCAGTTTTTTTAACATAAACTTTCCATTCAGAACTTGTGCATATAACTTGCTCATATAGCACAAGTTGTTGTTAACTTTGGTAAATGTGTTTTGTAAACCACCCATCCAGCATTCAGACACTTTTGCAAAACATTGTCATGATATTGCTCGTTTTCAAATAGTCGATTTTTGAAATGATAGATGATCATATCTATTTGATTTATTGCCCAGCCCTAATATGTGATGCAATTTTATCCCCTGAATCCACTGTGTCCCAGTATGTTTTCATTTGAACGGTTGTGTGTGTGTATGCATCACCACATTATTAAGAGGCTCATGTCTTCTCTTTGTTTGGCCTTGTAGCTTGTTTTTAGTCACCCTTGACAGGAATTGCTTGGGGTTTGGATGTAACGATAACTTCACTTAGCAGAATGACTTTTCCTCCACAGACTCACTTGCTTAGACTTTCACAAACTAATTGGCTTCAATACAAGAGAAGTACCCCAAAAAAGCTTTGCTTTTTATGGTGGTAATGCTCAGTTTTAACTGTCTCGTTCAGATGGTTGATTATACAAGAACTTTAGCGGAGGTGGTTGTTGTTTTGCAATGGTAAATTGTCTGTAATTTACATTTAAAGTATAATGATCAGAAACTCGTCTGTGTGATTTATTAAATGAGTTTTTGACAACTGACATCTGACAACAGCAGTTTTAGTACTTTGAAAGTGTTAAGGTTGTATTCTGTGTACATACAGTATATGATAGTTGTTGTTTTGTTTCTCATTATTCTCCAGGCATCCTTTTTGTTTTAGCTGTGGTTATGACTGAATTCAAAGACTGCTGTAGTGCGAGGTACCAACTATAACTTTTACAGGTTAGAAGGTGCAAAAATGATGTCAGTTCCATGTGTCGTCAGCCTTTTTACTTGGAGAATTCCTGGTAGAGAATCTGTACCAAGAGTGTTTGAATTTTCTTTTTTTGAATCGGGCCTGTACGCCCTGCTTCCCTTGCTAACCTTGAATTCATAATTCAGCATGTTGAGTCTGATGTCTCTCTTATAGCAGTTTTTTAAACGTTTTGTTGCTGGTGAATCTATACTCCGGACAGTTTAAGTTTTGTACCTTGTTAAAAAAATGAACGCCTTAATTGCATCAAAATTGGCTGTAGGAGCCAATGTACATATTTGTCAGAGGTGGGAAGTTGTCGGTACTAACGCACTGTCCAACGGACCGCCGTTTTGCTGACTGACCACCGAATGACGAAAATATTAAAAAACGACTCAGACCAAAGTAACAGTAGATTTCTTCCATCATTTTAATGCAGTGTTGTAATCATCACCTTTCACTCTTAGTTGCGGTTTGTCACCTCACCACATTAAACTTCCAAATTTCTGAGAATTTTTTTAAACTGGCATATATTTGGGAGCAAGGAAATTTTAACACAGTCTAAGTAGGCAGCAAGCGGACATACGTGCACCTGGGAATAACTGGCTGACTGCTGGAGCCATAGTATACATTAGCTACAGTACAATTAACTCTTAGTGCCAAGCATTATCAGAAAAGGAAACTTTTAGAGGACCTGTATATGTAGCATTCTCAATCATATTTCAAGGCTGACAGAATATTGTGTCCTAGTGGGTGGTACCATATGAAAGATTGATTTCTATTCCTTTGAATTGCATGTAGGTAATATCTGTGTTGTAAGTGTGGAAACACTGCCATCCATTGGTCACAGTTATCACTACAGTGCTCAATTGGCTTATATTAGGTAAGCATTAGTCAAGGGTGTCAGCTCCCCTCCAACGAAAAAAGGTATTTGATGAGAATTGTAATTGTAATTGTAATTGATTTATTATTTTTATTTATTTATTTTTATTTATTTATTTGTTTTAGAGTTAAGAGATGAATTGTTCTTAGTGTATTACACTGTGCATTACTTTATGCTTAGTGAAGGTATCCAGCTGGGGTGTCAGCGTTTGTGCTGCGTTTCAGAGTCACGGTTTCATGAACTGAAAGGAAAGGCAGAATGCACACAATTTCACTCAGCGAATTCATTATACAGGCCTAAAGTAAAAATTAATGCTTAAAATTATGTAATGAGATTTTTTTTTTTTTTTTTTGCATACTCTCCTCAAAGAAATACATGGACCAAGCCATGACTGAAGTGGGTTTACTGCAGTCAACCTGGGCCAGTAGAGACGTGTTTTTTTTTGTTTTTTTGTTTTGTTTTGTTTTGTTTTTTTTTAGCTTGTGTGTTTTTCACATCATATAGCACTCGCCAAAATTTCGGAAGCGCTTGCCGAAAATTGGGCTTCCGTCAATGACGGACCGATGTGCCCAGTTCTGGTCAATACACTTTTTATGTTACGCTGCATAAATAAAGAAACAAACATGTGACAATCATGTAAATATATTAAAAGTGCTTGTAACAAAAGAAAACCACTCGTCGACATTGGTGTTAACTGCATTCGCTTTGCATGAATGAAATTGGTCCATTTAGGTTCCCTATTATCCTTTGGCCATCCAAACAAATGTTGGCCTGAATATTGAACAATGAATCGCCATATTGCACAAAGGTATCTGTAGAATTTGCTGAAAAGCAAAGGCAAAGAGCAGTGCAATGGATGACAGTCAACTAGGCCGTCCTAGAAAAACGTCAATTAAGTTTACCTTAAATTGCAGAAGAAACGGATTTTTGTTATGAAGTGCCTTGCAATGGATTTAATTAAGAAAATGGAACAGTCGCATTAAAAACTAAGGAAGCTAAGCCTAAAATAGTTTAAGATGTTAGTATTACTCAAAAGATGGTTGGCCATATCACACATCACACATCACACTGCAGCTTTGAGTACAATTTTCAGATATGTTAATAGAAATAATCTACTTTTACAAAGTTGTTTTCTCTCGAGATGCCTGTACTTCTGCTCAAGTGTTGCTTTCAGCTGCAGTACTTCATATAAAAAAGCTAATGTTAATATTAAAATTACACAGTTTAGTTGGCCTGGGCTAACTCTTCCCCCCCAATGATTTGAATGAGGGTAACCTCCAAATCCATGCATTTTTTTTATTTATTTTTTTGATAGGCACATCTGTACCATATTTCAATTATCTTTATGCTCATTGTAGGTCGAGCTGACAAGCAGTTTATACATCATTGACCGGTTTGTTGACATGATATCAAGCTTGCATTTACTGCATATCCAGGTATCACATTCTTGAGCACATTTTCAAGATTCCATTTTTTTCTTCATCACTCTGTTAAGGCATCAGAGTTGTCACTTCAACCCCCCCGCTGTAAAATCAGCATATTAAGCTTTGTGTAGGAAAGCGTAAGCCTTAAATGAAAAATGTTATGGCCTGATGAACCATGTGGTGCAAATTCAGTCTATGAAGGTTTTTGTATGGAAGTGCACGCTTTTTTATTCCGTGGTATCCTCAAATGGAGAATGTGATAGCCTAATGGAATTATACAGAAAGCACTACAAGTGCATTATCAGAAAAGCTTTTTTCTTCCAGGTTGTTTTCGCATTTTTACTCCAACTTTATTCAACCCTTATACCACAAAAATGATCACTCCTACCTCCTCCTCCTCCTAGGTGATTTGTCTTCTTCCTATCTCACAGTTCCAAGCCCTCCTTTGATTTTCTCCTCCACGTTTTTCTCTTTCTCATCACACCATGTCCCCTCACTCTAACACACACTCTGTCCCCTACTGTTTCTTGCTGTAAAATCTCTGCTTTTCTTCTTCTGTATCTTTTCTATCATCCCTTCTCTCTTTGGCATCAAATGTCTTCGTCTATGTCAGTCCCTCGCTCCCTTTCCCCCTGTCTTGTGGAAGTTGAGCCCTTTGTGGGGATGCACCGTCGAAGACCTCTCCCCTTCTGCCTCTGCTGTTCCCCTGAAGGTAACGTAACCTCGCAGCCTCTGCTTGTCGGGTGTGGCAGGTTACTATGGCAACCAAAAGGGGTTCTCCAGAACTGGCCGATTTCCTTGAGCCCTCCCTCATCTTCTTGCCCCTCATCCCTTTCAATATTCCAGCTCAGTAGCTTTTCCCGCAATGTCAATTTAAAGGGAAAACTCCTCTGCTGTGGTTTTGAACCAATTGCATGTTTTGTTTGCAAATTCATCAATAATATTGTGAGCACTATTTGCCATTTTATGACCATTAATAAGTGTTTTATTTAAAACAAAATCAGAATGAAGCAGGTTGTTGAACCCCTCAAGTCTAACTGTAGCTTGGAGGCAGAGTTTATGATTCAATAGTGTGAACTTTGCATGGTGTGAAGATGCGTTATAAATATTGGAGTCTACATAAAGCAAGTTTTAAAAATTAATGAATCATCTGGTTTGTTCTTGTAGCTAACACCTGCCAATAGAAATTGTTTCTGTGGGTTTCAACTTGTGAAGTGTGTGAAGATGCAAGCTTTTGTTTTTGTGTTTGAGCTAATTGATTTATGCTATTTTTACCTCCCCTTTGAATGAGGGCTCACCTGTGTTTGGAACCTTGGGCTGAGGGCTGGTGGTGGTGGGGATGGCGGAAAGAAATATGTTTACAAGTAACAATTCATAAACAGGACTGAAAACTCAAGCCTCTTGTCTTAAGTTACCCCTTCAACTCTGACATGCAGCATCTCCCCTAACCCCCTAGAACCTCATCATTCAGTCTAAGTATACCATGCTGCATTGGAATTCCCTTAAGTGTTTCAGTGAAACCCCTTGGATCCACCAGCTGTTGTCAAGCAGCAGTTATTTCTTAGCGTGCTAGAGAGAAAGTCGGAAGCTCTGCAAAGTACACTTGACATGCTTTTTCTCGTCCTATCGAATAGTGCAGTCTGGCAATCGGGCCATATAAAGAGACATCTTTCTTACGTTTGATCATTTTTGTGAAAAACAAAATAATTGATTTGGAAAAAAACCTAAAAAGGAAATAATTGTAATAATCATGAAATGAATATTTACTTCAATGTGGCATTTCATCTGTTATGACGAGACGTACCAAATTGAAAGTAAATTGTATGTTAACACGACCCAAATTTGTAACATTTTTGAAATATGATGGTAGGACAGTTGACCTCATTCAGATTTTTTCCTCCTCTTATTTGGTCCAGTTGGGATACATATCATGAAAGTGTAAGCAAAAAAAGTCACATGCGTTGTATGTTGCCAAATCCAAATTACTGCATGTGTCAATCATTAGTGAATAATATTTCTTCGTGCGACTACAGTGTAGTAGACATATAGAATTGTATATTGTCATTGTGAGCTAGACCTGAGTGAAATGCCTCAGTTGATTAACTCACATAGAACAAAACAACACACTGCAACAAGTGCACAGACATTACCACACCTAATTCCTTCCCTGTATTTTGAAACTAAGAGTCGGTCCAGGCCAAATTAAACTATATAAGTTCTATAACAATGCACAGTGCTTAACACATTCATCAGACCTTCAGCAGTCTAAATGTGTACTGGTCACACAGCATATTGGTATGACAGCTCCTATAAGGGGAATCACCTTGATGACATCTTCATAGTAGCTAACCTTGCAGTGTACTTCTCAGGTAATTTACTGTACTCTTTAGCTTGGCTATAGCATTTATCACGATTCACTTGAGTCCCGAAGGAAAAGTGATTATTAAGTTACAAAACCATTGTTTCCTCTTAACGTCTTTGCCCTGATTGGATTTGAATTATTTCATTTCTGCTGGTGGGTTTTTAACTGCGCAGGGAAGGATTTTTTTTTTCCCCAACTTAAGCTTTGGTCCAGTGTTTTCGCCGCAGTTTTATTTTTTTTATCACCCCTCTTACACACTCACACTCACGCACACACACACACACACACTCACACTCACACATCCCTTCTCACTTTATACTCTTAAGAAACCAAGAAAAGACTGGATGACACTTACCCCAAAAGAACATCTACCGCCACACAGTCTGATCCGTGTTAATCAAATGGGTCTGTTCAACAGATGTTTATTTCCAAAGTAAAGTGTCTGTATGTGTGTTTGAGAGTTGTTTGTATGCACATGTCCCTCAAGTCAAAACCTCCACACCATTTTTATGTGACTGTGAAGTATGGAGCAACCGACCGTAATGGCGTCGAGTCCATCCTTCCACCTCACCATCCCTCAACAAGGACATCCTGCCTTGGCTGTGACTGCATTACCCAGTGTCTACCCCTGAGCATCCATGTATGTCCTATTTAATGTATGGCCTCTCACTTACATACGCTGCCAACTCTTTTCTCCAGGCATGGGCAAGAAGGACGATCCTAAACTAATGCAAGAGTGGTTCAAGCTGGTGCAGGAGAAGAATGCCCTTGTCCGCTATGAATCCGAACTGATGATATTGTAAGTTATATCCTCACAACCTTCATTGACTAATCTGGCATTAATCCATCAAAGTGTTCGCTGAACCTTTTCAAATGACCCATTTCTCTTTTTTTTTTAAATGTTAGATTTACATTAGGTCCCAAGGCGGCCCTGCTAGCCCAAATCGTGTAGTGGCGAGAAATTTCATCTATTTTCTTCCTGTATTTAATATTTGTTACAAACGCTACACAACTTGTCTCCAAGATCTATAAAATTTGAATGTCTAATATGTCATTAGTAAATTAAATGGCCGGTTTCAATTGTTTCAGTTGTACAGTTGCCTACCACTTGGAGCTGCACTCTAAGCTCGACCAGGGGTTGGCAACCCACGTCTCTTGAGCCGCATCTCACCATGAAAAGATGAATGGGGGGGGGGGGGGGGGGGGGGGGGTATATTTTTTGTTCTAAAATGTTTTTTAAACACGCCAAACACAATCTTAATGTATTCCAATAGTGGAAAAAAAAATAGTAAATTAACTTTTCAGTTCCAGCATTTTTGTCAACAAAGATTTGCATCATAGCCTGTGGCACATGTTTCTTTCAGCTCTCCGCGGTGCCAGACAGGTGGCTGTTGCAAAAAAAAAAAAAAAAAAATAGAATTTTTAAAAAAACGCCAGGTGTTAGATGGGCCATGAATCCCCCAAAAGGAAAAGAAGAAACCTATGAAACAGAGGAATAAACAGTTCTTGGACTGCATCATTTGCTTTCATTGCCTATGAGGAAGGATTGGCCTGCATGTTTGCTTTGTAATGAGAAATTGTCAAATAACCAAAATATCTTACATGCCTTAAACTCTCCAGTGATTTTTTGAAACCAGAAGTCACATTAAACACAATCCTGTCATAGGCACATATTTAGTAACATTGGCTGAGAATGCCGTTCCACCCCCCCCCCCCCCCCCCCCCCATATAATAAAATGTGACATTGATTTCTATAAAAAGGTGATTTCTTGATTTCTATTTTACGACTTCAATAATATATAATACATTAATACTGTAATGGAAGTTCAACTTAAACCACCATCATACAGCAGAGTAGTTACATGGTGTGTCTTTCACTTCAGGATGTGCTGCAGGGAAAACAAACATTTGTTGAATCATGAAGACTCAATATTCTAGCCTAGTCAGTTTTGATACTAGTCTAATGTAGCTAATATTGACATATACGGCCTTCATTATAAGTCCCATGAAAGGCTTTCATTGCTTTAGACAGGTTTGCCCCCCCCCCCCTTTTTTTTTTTTTACTTAAATATGGCTCTTTCAACATTTTGGGTTGCTGACCCTTGAGCTTGACAATCATATTCTGAGTACTGTCAAAGTGACCATTTGCGAGCACTGAACCTTGAACTTCCATTGATTGCAACTGCTTCTCTTAAAGCCCAAACATTAAATTTCACAATTAACAGGATTTCATTTGATTTTAGTTTGGTCTTGTGAGCACTTTTTCCAATGGTAGTTCTTCTCGTAACACCTGAATATAGCTGTCTAAAATGGGAATGAAAAGATGACCGAATTTGACATTTGGTACAATTATTTGAACTAGCCATTTACAAAGATAAGGCACTTTGAGAGACTGATAGTTCAAAGCTAAAAAAAAAAAAAAAAAGAAAACCACAATTGATATCTTTCTGTTCATTTTTTTTTAAGTGCCAAAGAATTGGAGCTAGAAGATCGCCAGAGCCGACTGCAGCAAGAACTAAGAGAGCGTATGGCTGTGGAAGGTGAGTTTGTGGCTGATTTTCAAGTTCTCAAGCCTATGTATGCCCCTCTAACGTAAATATTATAAACATTCTGTATCAAGCACTTATGAAAATGGATGGATATGTCAACCTTTGCAAACTTCACATTCTAACCAAGTCTTAATGAGAATATCTCATACAGCGTCATCCAAACTTCCCTAGTGTTGACTACTTTGAATTCATGGCCTGCTTCTCTCGCCGAAGCAACTGAGGAAATTTTCGATTAACCCTTCCATTATTATTAACTCTTCTGTGTTTCACTTAAATAGGCTAAAGTATGCTTTTGTATTTGTGTTGTAATTACAAGCATTTAGGAAGAAAATTGACCACAAACACACACAACAGTGCTCATCTGCAGACCCGAAGAAGCCTTGAATCATTAAAGATGTGTGCACACACACACACACTCTGCGTTTGTTGTGTACACATGCTGGATGAAAATGTGACTTCTAATTTATTAAAATAAATGACCAGTTGCCCCAGTGCATCTAATCAAAATTATACTGTGCAAACGCCTCTGGATGGATACCTGGTGTAGAAGGAAAGGACTTTCCTGCCTTCGACTTTTTAATTCCTGTGGACTGTTTCTCACAGAAGTTACAAACAATAAAATGTCCCTGCGCAAAAATGAACCTTTCAATACTTATAGTAGCTACGTATATTGCAATGCACGCCAAAACAGTGGGGTGGCACGGTGGCAGACTGGTTAACATGTCTGCCTCACAGCACAGAGGTTGTGGGTTCATTTCTGATTCCGGCATGATATTTAATGAACTCTCTAAATTATCCCTAGGTGTGTTTGTTAGTATAAATGCTTGTTTGTCTTTGTATTGCCATTTAAATTATCCCTAAGTCTGCTTGTGACTATGAATGGTTGTTTATCTTCATATGCCCTATGATTGGTTGGCAACCATTGCAGGGTGTGAAGACAGCTGGATAGGCTCCAGCGCGCCCCGATCTTTGTAAGGAAAAATATTCAAGATAATGGATGAAGAAATATTAGTGTATATTCCCTGAAAATTACTATGACGATACCTGATTCCGTATGAATTATTTTTTTCTCTGGAAAGTTGAATTTTTTTCTTTCCCTCATTTTGATTAGAGAAATTAACAATATACACCAACTGACATGCAATATTTTCATGGTTTTATATTTTTGTCCGTCTATTTCTTCAACACATTCAGGACCAGTCTAAAAATAAATAAATAAATAAATAAATAAATAAATAGATACCTTGTATTGCTTTGAGAGTGAATGAGTTGTGTTAGGGTTAGATAAGTGTCAACATTGAAATCTTTGGTTTCTCAGCCAAATAATGCAAAGAACATAGTTTCATTGGTTACCTAAATTTCCCATAAAATGGGGAGGGCTGCTAATGATAATCCTTGTAATCTGTTAAGGTATAACACGGAGGGATGGGAAGAAAAGGCTTACCGCTGATGTTACGCATTCGTGCAACTACAGTTGGTAATGTGTGGGTGTTGAACCATTTAATTGGGGAAAAGTGTGGGTACTGGGAAACGTAGCCCTTAGGGGTGAGACATCCATGCCAAATGACATTTATTGGCCGTCTCCTGCTGCGCATTACGAGTGATCTTTGTAAATTTAGTTAATTTTCTTTCTTTTTCCCAAATCCAGCTTCCTTTTTGGCCAATGTTTATTTTCCCTGTGATAGCTCCTTTGCCTTGCTCTTTTTCAGATAACTTAAAGACTGAAAAGGAGCTTGCACAGGAAAAGCAGATCTTAAATGAGATGCTAGATGTTGTGGAGCAACGCGATGCCCTGGTGGCACTCTTGGAGGAGCAGAGGCTTCGAGAGAAAGAGGAAGACAAGGACCTGGAGGCTGTAATGCTCTCTAAAGGCTTCAACCTTAATTGGGTTTAACAAGAGTGAACTAATTGCTCCAAACAGGTCCAAGGTTGGAAGGCGCTCGAGGGTCTCAGCCTTTTTTGATCAGCCTCGTGCGGCAAACATGGAAAAAGGCATTTTGTCTGTCTAACCTGTCACACCTGCAGCGGTGAATGTGTAAAGATTCCCAACAAACACACACTCACACACTCTTGGCTCCTTCTGAGAATGGTTGAACTAGCCTGCGGGATTTACACATCCTCAGCCCACAGGCAGTCGTGGTTAATCACGTTTCAGGTTTGCACTGTCACCGTGGGTAGAGATAGAAAGACGGTACGTTCACATTTACAATTTATCATTATAGCCTTGAAGTGCTGGCACCTTTGGGAGCATGTTTAAAGACGTATACCGAAATGATCTAAAGGGAATACTGCAGTCTGGTCCTGCTGATGCAAAGGAAATTTAAAGGATTGTGTTTTGTAAATACGTTGTGTAGATGCAGTAACATTTCACCGTGGATCATATCATCCTGTCTGTAGCAAAAACAAAAAGGAAGGTTTTTGAAGTTGCCTTCCTTCTCACTGGCATACATGCTACTTTTTCCCAATGGATCACAAAGAAAACGAAATGTTTCTGCCATTTTAACTGTGCTTTGTGGGCCCAGTATGATTTTTAACATACAGTATTTATGATTTTTATTGGGTTTTTTTTGTTTCTTTTTTTTAATCAAACATTATTTCTTAGCATTCGTGAGGGTGCTCATGATGTCATGTGGCGCTTGTTTGTGAGGCACACACACTCCGAAGCATTGCCATGTAAGGTTACAACTATGGCAGCACTGTTTCAGGCCATTTGGGATAAAACAGCATTGCTGTGATACACAGCGGGGGATTTCATGGAACATGTAACGGAGGCCTGACATCTTTTGCAGTTTGACGCAATAGATGAATTTGTGTTGGTTTTCAGGAAAACTAATATCAAATCCTTTGTTGTGGTCATGTACATGTGCCCACCCACACCTTAACATGAGGCCCGGGAGCTTCATTTGACCGTTAAGTCAAAACAAACGGTGACACAGATAAGCAAAACAGAGATCTGAATATCAAGAAAAATATGGCCACAATCCCACATTACGCCACCTGATTTTGTCTGGAACATAGTGTAAAAGTAGCCTCATCAATGAAGTCTGCAGCCACGATGAACATTTTTTTTTTTTTTTGTCCCGAAGATGCATAATGCATAAGGCCCATTTCCTCTTTAGTAGTTAATAGAAGAGCTTACTAATTTGCCATCCCTGAGCAGACCTTTTCCCTTATGTCTGCTCTTTATTGTCCCTTAAAAGTAATGAAAAATTATGTATGCTATGTGTACAGTCAAATTTATGCAGTGCAATCAATCCAACCTGGAGAGGCAGTATGGGAATGGAGTAAACTTACTGAAACATGGAGAGAGTACATACAAATTCCCAATCCCTTAAGTTTGGTCTTGAGAGTCAAGAAACATTGACTATGACTCATCTGTACATAATTATTCTACGAAACTTCCTTATTTTGAAACTCCTCAGATGGCTGATCTGTCAAAGGTCACATCAGCCTGTCTTGATTCTCTAATTTCAGTCATTTTGTCTTTTCAAAGGATCCTATTGATTCTGTATACAATGGGATTAAAACCAGTTACATTACATGGTTCTGTGAAATTACTTCTTTCAACTTCTTTCCCGTTATTAATTTCATATCACAGTTATATGACTCAATAGTTTGCAAGCTAGTCACAATTTCATTAAAACAAGGAGTAGAGCTCTAGAGCTCTATCCAGAAGGAAACAACACGCTAAGACTACATCAAGATGATGGCCTCCACGGACGACTTGTTTAGTGAGTGCCTCAGACAACAGAAGCCTATTAAGGAGGAGGAGCCAGATGGACTGTTGTGGAAAGATAACACCCTACATGGCATGTGCTGCCGCCAAATTGAAAGGATGGCTGACATTGAGAAATTATACCGGTGGCTGAAAATAGGCTGTACGGAAAGACAGTACCAAGGCCCTAATCATGGCAGCGCATGAACAGATCCAAAACAAAAGATCAATAGAGGCCAGGGTCTACCATATCAAGTTGGATCCCAGGTGAAGGCTGTGCAAAGAAACTCCAGAGACAGTACAGCACAACATAGCATATATATATATATATATATATATATATATATATATATATATATATATATATATATATAAAACAATCACACACACGTACAATAGTACGTGCTTTTGTCAAGTTACATTGCTTTTCTTCACAGTCCAAACAATTTAACAATTTATTCATGTTAGATAATAGCTGTGATTAACAAGTGATCAGTGCAAGGTTTCCATTTAGATGTGATAGGCCATGTTTTAACAATGACCTTGAAAAAGCATAGAACTGCATAATAAATTGGCAAATTCAGGGATGTTTGTGTGTTTTGGCTTCTAATTTATTCCTACTGTAAGTTTCTTAAAAATGTCAAGGGAAAACACTAAAGCATTTCATGTGATCAACAGTGATAGGCTCTCTTATGAAATTCATTGTATCACACCGATTGCTAATGTTTACAAATATGTGTCCATATCCCAACTTTTATTTTATGTCCTCTGAAGTAATGTACAAGTAAGGAGATTCACACACACTTCACAAGTGACAGATTTCATACAGATGCCTTTTTGTTTTTACTTTATCCTATAGCCTGAATTTGTGTTCCAGTGGACAAGTTTGCTTTTTAACTTTTCCCCATCTTTGTTTTTAAGGGACTCTAAAAATATTGAATTTGAGGTTCTAGAGGAATGCAAATGCTATGCATACTTTGCATCAAATTGGAGCACCAGTGAAAGGTGACACTTTAAAAAAAAAAAAAAAAAAAAACCAAGACTTTGTCACTGTTTTACAGCACAGAGTACACGTTATATGTATATGCTATGAGTTTTAACAAAGTTAGACAGTTCTTTGGGTGTAGGTTGTAAGTGTGATAAGTGACATGATTGTACTGATATTTATTAACTTGTGAAAAATGTATTATATGTAAAGAATAAAAATCCTAATTTTTAAACTTTTGTTGACACACAGTTTATGCAAATGCTTTGTGTAGCTGCTTTTGGGTGTTGGATGTATGCTGCAAACGGCAATAAAAATGCAGTTTTCTTTTTAACTTTCTTTCACTGGTTTCTTAACTTTGTGGTTACATGTACATTACAGGAAAACGTTCAGAAAAATGGACATTTTGGGGGTGAGAGCTGGCGGGCATTTGCTTTGTTTGATGCTTTCAAGTGGTTGTAAAGTATTTTTGACTAGTTTCTGCATTTACGCTCTGTAATTCTTTGGTAAATTTCAAAGAAGAGCACTTAGAAAAAGTTAATGGATTTTTCATAAATTAAAACTATTCATGTGTGAAGTTAATGACAAGCTATCTGTTCAGCTGGGCAAAAAAAAATCACATTAGTTTATTTTCAATGTTTTAGCTTTAAGTGTCCAGACTTAAATTATGTTTGTAGTTTTGGGCGATATTCAAGTCCTACACTTTGAAACAGACGGACACACTTGCAATAAACCTGTTTGATATTTTTTACGTATGCTTGCGGAAAAGCTGCTGAACTTACCACAATTACTTTGATTTTAACACAATTGGGCAGTGAGATGCTGAAAGTCACGAAAAGTAAAGTGCTTCAATTTCGTGTAAGTATATATATATATATATTTTTTTTTATTATTATTTTTGCTGTCCTAGTTAAGTAACAAAACGATTAAAGTGAATTGCATCATAACATATTCGGTGTAGCGCAATTAATAGACAGCCACAGTTACAGCATCTCCGACTTTTTTTTTTCCCCCTAAAATTTAACTACGTCATTTTTATAGCGGCACCTGTACACCTGCATAGTTGCGGTGATTATTTTGCTTAACGTTCGTGTCACTTAGACTGAAAGGATGAACTTCCGGGAAGACTTAACGATGCGTGTCATACTTTAACTTGACAACGGGAAAGTAGAAACTTGGTGCGAGTCACAAGTTGCAGCCTGAAGTTCTACTTTGCAAACTAGTAAATTCGGTCACCTTAAAATGGATCCTCTGAGCTACAGGGACTGTGCGGTAAGTTTTGGGATAGTGCTGTTTCGGCAACGAGTTAGCAAAGAAAGGTTTGCTGTTGGTTTGTTTTTTGTTTTGTTTTGGGTGAGTTGAGAACCAACATAGCACCCGATTTAGATTGGCACGATTATGTTATTGTTTTGTAATATACTTTAATGCCAAATGTAATGTTAGCTTATTAGTCATTATTAGTCTCTTAAAAGTAAAACAAATACCGCGCTGTGTTGAGAATGCTGCATTTTAAATGTAGAACTGCACACCTGGCTTCAATTCGGAATGGCTCAATAACCGAAATAATTTTCTACTGTATTATAGCTTATTGATGTTGTATTTTTTTTCCCGTTGTAGCCCACTGATTTTTGCCTACATTGTCAAGGCAAGTCAATTTTATTTGCAAAGCACATTTAAAAAGACCATAGTCAACCAAAGTTATATACAGTAAAAAATAAAAGTGCAAAATAGAAACCTGAAAAAAAAACCACATAAAACACACAAACCTACTAAGACAGACAACGCAGCGCTTCAGGGATGTCAACTTTCAAGGTGTATTAAAAGCAAGTGAGAAGAGGTACGTTTGGTTTTATTCCTTATAATGGGTGATGACATGGTTAGCAGTATTGCTTGGTTGGCCAAATGCACATTCTGAATGATTTCATCACTGTGTCCTGTGTTAAAAAGTTGCACTTTGATTCATTTTATCGACTGGAGCTGAACCGATCCATTTTATTGACTGGAGCTGAACTGACAAGACACTTTTTTTTTTCTCTCCCCAGGCTTGGAGAGCTGAGGGGCTTCCATTGTCCACCAGCAGCAATGAGGCGTGCAAACTTTATGATGCACTTCTCACTCAGGTAGATAATTTACACAGAGATAACAATGTAGAGCGATTGAACTCATTTTCTCTCCGAGAGCGAGGGTGAGAAAATTGCTGAGTTTTTTTTCATCGTGTCACTTTTGTTCTCCCCTTAGTATGTGACGTGGCGCAACATTGACAGTGTTGGAGGACTTGAGGGATGCATGACTAATATCAAGGCAGCTGATCCAGATTTTGGTAAAATTTTATTCAAATAATTAAACACGCATTTCCATCAATTATTGGCAAGGCTGCTCAAAGAATATCAAAAAGAAGAATAAGGTTCTCCCCCCCGGTCCGCAATATAAATCTCAAGCGTTGACCGGTCCGTGGTGATAAAAAGGTTGGGGACCGCTGATATAGAGAATAGTATGGTTGTTGCCTTATCTCTGTTGAGCTATTTTTAGAAAGCCATGGGCCTTCTTTTAAGGACAGTACAAAGACACTCGTTGAACTGTAACTGTCTTTTGTCTATCCTCCCTCCTCAGCATCTCCTACTGCTCCATGCGGAGCTGCTCGTTGAGAAGGAAAAAAAAAGAGTGACATCCAGTTGACTTCAAAGAGGCAAATTGTTTACTTAACTCTGCAAGCAGCCAATCATATTTCCCTCTGCTTAGAAGCCCTCTTAAAAGTTAAAAAAAAAAAAAAAAAGAAAGCTCATTACCGGTGACAGACAGTATTAGCGGTTATTGAAAGCTTGACTTTGGTGAACCGGTAATTGGCCCATGCCGAGTTTGGTCTGTTTAAAAATTCCCCCAATGAAAAAAAAAAAAATTTTGTTTGTCATAATGGCTGCTGCTCCCAGCCCTGTCTGCGTGAGTGATATGAGTGTTGAAATGATCGACAAGTTAACCTTGGAGGTGACAGCCATTCGTTTGCCAACACAACTCATTGGCAGAGTTTATGTAACAAAACATTGAGAATATTTGGTGTTCCAGATAGTTTCACCCGTGGACAAAAGTCTTTCAAAACCTTAGGCTAGACAGCTTTGACCTCAAATATTGACCTGAATATTGATGGAAAGTCTGTGAGTAAAATGGCTCATGTCAATGAACATACACATTACCGAAATGTACTATGTTACAATGGTGAACACCAAAAACACACTGGGCCGGGGTACTCAAAATAAAACTAGAACAGCCATTGCGAGGAGAGTGGGGCATCCTCTGGCATTTTGACATTGGGTGACGTTGCGTGACACATCCACCCCAACCCGACCTAAGATCTTTGTGTAGAATTGCATAAGATGAATTAGGACACAGACACAAAAAGCTTGTTAGGACAACATAAATATTAAAATAGTGGTTGACCTCATTGCAGTCTTGTTGAAATGCCTCACTGCTCCAATTGATGTAATTAACATTTGAGCTTTTGTTTGTAACTTTAATGTTTATAAATCTAGTAACTGTATGAATATTTCAAGAAAGAAAATTTGCGTGAGAGCTAACACAAGTACATAAATACGATACAGAATACCCCAGAAGCAAGAGTTGTGAGACCTAGTTTCAACTATAAAGCAGCTCAGAGCCTACAGTGTGCAGTGAGAAAGCCCAAAAGACTGATATAATGACTATCCCTGCAGTGATGGGCCATGTGATGAGTACGGGCTTAGAGCTGGTGGGAACGGCGTCATCCCCCCGCCTGGACCAACGTCTGGCCAGTGCTGTGAAGAAAACCGTGGAGCTGGCCAACAGTCAAAACCTCACCCTGAGAGAGAGACTCCACGTCCAGGCTTTGGAGTTCTTCTCACATGGGTGGGCTATACGGACGTGACCAAAAATGTGTTGTGCTGACACTAGCTGTTAGCTGTTCTACAAAATGGTCAGTTTCCTCAGGTTCAAAATATGCACACAATAATTTGTGCAAAAAAAAAAAAAGGTGGGGGGATCATCATGAAAGTCTTTTTCTTGAATGTTTTCTGCAGGGCTCGCAATTATGTATTAACAAAAGAATTACCGTATTTTCCGGACTATAAGCCGCACTGGTATATAAGGCCGCAGCATCAAAAGACAAGGAAAAAAATATTTTTTGTCACGGATTAAGCCTCACTGGACTATAAACCACTGGTAATAACATGAGATATTTATGCAAAAAGATGGTACATGGAAGTTTATATTTATTTTTTGTTATTTAATTTTTTTGTCTGCCAACAGCACATCCTCTCTTTAAGTCTCAACATATTTTTAGAAAATGGATGGATGGATATTTTCAACACTAAAAGAATACTGTTATTTAAATAGCAGTTCAATATCGAAATCAGTAATTCAATAGCATATTTTTTTGTCTCCCTTGTTTGATAGATTATTTTAGTGAACAAATAATTCATATATACAATCATAAATACATGAACAGATACAAACATTTGCTTGATGGTGGTTGTTGAAAAACAAATTAAAAAAACAAAAGATAAGATGCACTGGGCTATAAGCCGCAGGGCTCAAATCATGAGGAAAAAGTCGCAGTTTATCGTCCAATTAAACTCGAAACTAAAACTCGAAGCTAACTTGATAAATATCATTTATCATTAAATAATTGAAAAGCTGATGCTGTCCCAAAAGCGTTGTCCAGATGTTGTGTAGCCATAACAGTGGCCTAAATAAGAGAAAAGGGTTACATTTACAGCGAGAGTGCTTTGCCCCCTTTACAGAATAAACCAGGCCATTCAGCATTTTCCTCTCCCCAGTGTGGATGTGAGTTGTTAAAAATAGAGTTCATGACACCTATTGTTCCTTTGCTTGAATCTGCCCTGAAGTATCAGAATGTCCAAATTGTTCTTTCAATTACTTTTCGCATATTTAATAAAAAGGGTCTGACAAGACTGCGAGAAATCACTCATAAAAAATAAAAAAAAACACGTAACTTGTAGTGCGATAATGACTCAATGTTGGCTGTTCCTGCCAACAAAATGCACCATTAACCTGGGTTAGAGTGATAAACCAATCTTAAACGATTTCGGCTTTCCCTAATGGGTAAATTGCTGCCAAGCGGTGTTGCATGCAGTATCCAGTCTGATGTTTTTCCTTTCGTAGCCATTTTAAAAAAGTCACTTATTCCAAATTCTGTTCATGGTTCTTTTGTAATATATCACAAATATGGGCATCTTGGTACATTATAAAACTGACAAGCTTACAAGACTTAAAAGTTGATGTGTTGGTAAAATACTTTGCATCTAATTTTTGCAAGTAATAAAGTAAAAAAAAAAAAAGAAGAAGCAGTAAAAGCATTTCCAAAACGTAGCTTTATTGTTCACAGCCGAAAATAAAACGTTTAACAGGTATTGTGTTTTATTGTGCAGTGTTTTCACAGCATACCTTAACACCTCCAGATTTGGAAAATGGTGCTAAGTAATAAATGATGTGTTATCTTGAAGCAGAATGATATATTGCTGATGAGTTTCATTAATGGAAATTCAATGGCAACTATAATTATTCCTTATCATAGTACAAAATGCCATAATAATAATAAAAAAGGATTAAAAAAGGGTTAGGGTTTAGGGTTAGGGTTTCATTACTTATTTTTCAAACTGAGTCTTTTTTTAATTTTTCATTGGTTTGCTGGTGCTTAAACTCAGGTATGACTTTTAGCGGGTTTATATTAAAATTACAGCTCAGACTGGCCCCCAAAAATCGAATCACGTTAACTTTCTGGAAAATGGTAATTGTTATGAACCTAAAGTATTACCAGTACTACCAGATGTAGATCCAAATGTTACAATATGATATTTTCACTATATGAACCTCACAATACAATAGTTATGATACTGTGGACAGCTTGGCAAAAAAAAAAAAAAGAACTCACTATACCATTTGAGAACTCACAGTATTAAAGCTCATGATAATTGAAAAAGAAGCACAATATAGAATTGTGTTTTTGTACATCGTTACAACAGTGGAAGAAAAAAACGTCTTGTCAGTCAGTCCAGTTCTCTTGTCAGTCCATAACATTGTCAAGCCTTCTTATTGGCTAAGTGGCACAAAGAATTATAGTAAATGTAGTTCACAATCACAACATGATGATGATGGTTCTGACACATAAAGTAAACAATGTGTATTTTTTTTTTGTTTTTAATTGTGTGGTATTCGGCTCTCCGGGATGTAATTCCTCGAGTTCATATTGTTTTAGGGGGGCTCGCCTTTTCCAATAAAGACTTGTTGCCTTTCCTTGCACTGACTCAGTTTTTGTTTTTTGTAGGAATTTCCCCAAAGCCAGTGGTATTTGGGAAGATATCCTGGTTGATCATCCCACAGACTTGCTTGCTCTCAAGTTTGCCCATGATAGCTATTTCTACATGGGAGCCCAAACCCAGATGAGGGATTCAGTTGCTCGGGTGCTGCCCCACTGGAAGCCTCATATCCCTTTGTCCAGGTACACTAGATTTTAACATTCTAAATGCATTTACACTCATTCCTCATTAGGAAGAACCTGGGGAACTCCATGGGATTAGGACTCAACATCTCCCATGTTCAAAGGTTTTTCATAAGGACACTCATGGGATATTGTTTGTTAAATTTCACTCGTTATTTTCCCATGACCCAAGCAGGTAAGCCCTCAAAGCGCCATTTAGACCCGGTTTCCACGGAAAAGCTCTTAGCGGTGTTTGTGTTAACCGAGGCTGTTACCGCATTGTTTTCAATGAGAGAAGCTAGCCAACGTCTTCTTCACACGCAGGAGCATAAAGATGAGATTTATTCTGGGTTTAGAATTCTTCAGGTGTTTTAGTTTATAATGTTTACTTATGTCTCGTTTTGAAATGCGCTGTTTTGAAAGGTTGCGCTATATTTGCTTCTGAAGCTGATTGGCTGTCCCGTCGCCCCAAACACGTCCTAGGTGGCACCTTATTGCCCATTCGCAAACTGCATTGACTGCAATCCAAATGTGTCGCTTGTTATGCCATCCATAGTCGGTCTGAACCACACATTATTTATTTTCGCAAGCCGCATCATGAGGATGAAAGAGCCACATGCCGTTGGCACACGCACACGATTTAAGTGCAAGAAACTTAGGTTTTGAAGGCCATGTAGCAATAGATAGAGGTAGCGGAGCCAATGTAATTGTCATCGGTCCTAAAACTTTTCAGGGACTGTTTGTCCAGATCAAAGAAAGGACCCCAATGATTTTTGGGTCATGACTATTATACACCAAGGTGACATAAGATTAGGTCAAATAAACCATTTTTTAGACTTCCAATCCCGATTAAAAATCCTCAGCTTTTGTTTGTGCGTTTTAAAGCAATAACCCGCACAAGAATCAAATTTCAAGGTGGCGAGCAAGGCCAAAGCTGTTGATCAATCTTTAAATTTATTGAAGCCTTGGATAGCCACGATCTTCCCTCAACCCCCTCAAAAATTTATAATTACTTCTTGCTTGTAATTTTCAGCCCCAAATAGTCAAACCGTTAGGCACTTTTTTTTTCTCAGCTATCGCCTGACGCCGCTCATCAACAATGGCTTTGTGAAACAAGACAAGTTGTTGATTGCGAGACTTTTTTCATGCTGATTCTACAGTTAGCACCTCGGAATGGGATGGCAATGGGTCACAAGGCAAGTGTGTCGTCCGGCCTAGAGAAAGTGTTCCTTGTGTCTCGATGACCACAAGTTAATTTAAACAAGTTTCTTTTTCCAGGTAGGGAGAGGCAACTGTCTTAATGTAGAGAAAATTAGGTTGCACAAATTGTATCTTTTGCTTTTAATTCAGTGTGGCACTTTCTTGTAGCAAGTGTACTTGAACACAACTTTGTAGGTTCTAATGATGACTGTCTGAGTGATGGAAACAGACATAAGCACGAACAGTGACACGAGTTTACAACAATAAGCCAGTACCCACACAGTATTTTTTTATTGGAAAAGAAAAATGACTGAACAAGGTTTTTTTATTGGAAAAGAAAAATGACTGAACAAAGAGCATGTTGCCAACAATATCTGCTTTATTGAACTTAGAAACTGCATTTGTATCTCAGTTGTATCTTGAACTACTAGGAAATAAGACAAAGATGGGAAAATAGATGTTCTGTACTTGAGTAAAAGTAACCTTTCTAGGATTTAAAAAGCTGGTAAAAGTAATAGTAGTCATTCAAACAGTCACTCGCAGTAAAAGTAAAAAAGTGCAGGCTCTAAAAAAAAAAAAAAAATTACTTGTCAAAAAAAACCAAAACGTGTTTTCCTCCTCCTCGTTTCCTCCACATGTCATAATTCGAACACTATTACATTTTAAAATATGTCACTTAACAGTGCACACTCTTAAAACTTATTCGGGATATTTTTAGCTGTGATTCAATGAATCATGCAGCCACTTTTGGTGCACTTGCACGAAAGCTCGACCTATCCAACTTTTCAACTGCATCACATTCAACACCCCAGTTGTACAGGTTCACTCCCAGAATTACTGCCCGTCTTTTTCGGTGATATTTTCTGGTAAATAATGAAGTAAGGAACAGGCCACCATCACATTTTTAATTTGAACCACAATTACACAAGACGGTGAACTTACTCAAAAAAATTGGTGCTTGTAGCTTAGTGCTCCAGTGTTGGTAAGGATTTTCTAGCAAATTGGCCTTTAACACAACAATCAAGCATCCGCGGCTACTTCCACTTTATATCTTGATGGACCTGTCACAATAACACAGTTTTTAGAGCCATTTTTTTCCAAAGACCCTCATGATAATATAATACTGTTAATATTGTAATATCGTACCCCTTGCAATATTGTTGTGATTAATAATGCCGGAGGGCCACGCAACACACATCCATCCATCTTGTTGACCGCTCATCCTCACGAGGCTTGCGGCAGCGTGAGTATGGAGAAAAAAAAACATGTGTTTTTCGACATTGAAATGCAAAGCAGCGTCAAGACATCAGTCTCACTAACACGTGTTCCTCGTATCAAATCAGTACACCTGTGGGAACCCAGTATTCATAACAATATTTCTGCCCGCGGGTGAATCATTTACTACCGGCACCAATTGTCCGGTTGTGTACTACCAAACATACATTTTGGCCACTTCAGCATTTTCTACAGTAAAACGTTGTAGCTAATAAATGAAATGTGGCCGTTTACTTGGCCGACTCAGTGCAAAATCTCTCCTCCTCAGCTCCGGAACCAAACAAAATTAAAAGATGTGGATGAGATTGGTATGTATTTTTAATTGCACAGGCAGTGCGGGAAGGTGTAGCAGATGTGCAAATTTCTTCTGTCTTGCTCCTGTCATCATAAGCGCAATTCAAGCCATTTTCATCTGCACTGGCGGGGCCAGTGTGAGAGTGCATTTGTTAAAAGCTTGACTTTTCATGTTTCCACTCCTTTAAATCAAAATAAATGTGTAAAAAAGTTTTGTCCTCTGACATCATATTCAAGATTTGAGTAAAAAAAAAAAGGAATACCCAGTAGTTAATTGTAAACACAATTTTGACAGGTGATTGTAGGTGGAGTAGGACAGTTTGGCTTGAACTATTCCGATGAGGAGATTGAGTTACTAATCAATAATTTTGATCATTAAATATTTACTTTGAAAGCAATTTTGCATGGAATCTACATTTTAAATATATGTTAAATTTCCCCAGGAGTGCCTTCACCTTTTGGGTATTCTCTCCCCAATTTGTTAAGGAATGCTATTATATAGCGGTCAGTGCTGACTGGTTTCAAATTAGTAATTCATTCTCTGCTATCATAGAAAATCAAATAATGCAAGCATAAATGGAACTTTTCTACTAATAAATGTTTTTCAGCTATCTGAAAGGAATGCATTCTTTTGGTCTGATGGAGACGCAATTCTACGACCAGGCCGAGAAAGTAGGACTGGAGGTGAGATGGTCACTAGGTTTCTTGTTTGATTTAGCTCATTAATGATGCAGACTGTGTCTCTGTTAAGTATGTCACTTTGATTCACAATTAATTTATATTTGACGTCCATTGATGAGCTGCTCATGCAGGCCTCAGGAGTCCCAATTGGCCTTTTTAAATAATGCATACCAAGTACATTGAAACATTGAAGGTCAAACAGTCTGTTCCAGGATGCTGATAGGAAAGAATCCATCTGAAATAATGGTAATCAAAGTATTCCGTTGCAGGGTCAAATTAATTGGGCAATTTTAAAGGGCCTGTATCATGGTATTTTAAATGTTCCACAGTTAAATATATGCATATAAATGATGAAATCTTACATTTGGCATGTTGGCTGTTTAATTTCTAATGAAGTAAGAGGTATGTCGGTAGTCTTAATTTCCTACCAGGAGGTGAAACCTCTTGACTGAAACCACAGCTCTCACTGTGTGGCGTGCCCGCCCTCTTCACGACATCATTCTAAAGCCGACCGGCCACAAAACCAAATAAAACGAATGAAAAAAGATAATGTAACCTTGGGGTGCGTAATGTACAACTGTGCTTTTACAATGTCAGGAAACTCAACAGCACCAGCTTTAGTGTGTAATTTTACAGCAAACCCACTCATAGTGGCTAAGGTTCAACACGCAGTCGTCCGTGAAATGATCACAAACTCCTGCTGTTTGTCTGGCTGTGTGCTCCCAAACAAACAATTTTTGCACTTCAACATGTTCAACAGTCAAACAAATTTTAACTAATAAATGAAATGCTGTTGTTTATTTGGCCAACTTTGTACAAAATCCCCTTCCTAACTCCGGTATAAGACAGAAAGTAAAATAGGCATAGCAGCTCAGATAAGGAAAAATTTTGCCTGTTTAGACTTAATAATAGAAAAAAATGTGTGCTCAATAAGGGCCATTTTTGCCTGTTTAGCCTATTGGCCGAAAGGGGCCGCTGTGCCCAGTAAAGTGTTAGGGTGAGAAATGAACATTGTAAAGTGGTTAAAAGCTCCAAAAAGTTCCTTGATAGGGCTTCTTTAAATCTATTATACCAATTTACTTTCATAAATGTGTAAAAACAGTTCACTACTGTTAATCGTAAGAATCCAAAGAATATACAGAAATACCATTACAGGGTTGCCAACATGGTATTCTTTGGCACCAAGTATAGCTCCCAAGATTCACGAGCCAACCGACAAATTCTACATATGACTCTCCAGTGTGCCGATAATCAGACTGGCGATATATAGCGGTTTTAAAAGTCATGGTTATTTAAAATCATTCAAAAATGTCAAAACCTGTAAATTCTAATCCCTCCCGCTTCGTCCGCCTTAACCAGCAAATGCACTGTGCAGTGGGAGTCTCTTCTCAATCGTGTATCATATGTGAGTCCTCCTCAGCTTCAGCAGCCAAGCTACAATATCTTAGAGTTAAAGTGTGTATCCAACTGGTCGCCCTTTGTATTGTAAGGTCAAGTACACGATGTGTATTTTAGTCTAAGATGACAAACAACGACCTGAAGCTTAAAGATTATGACATCACAGGTGTGACTCGTGCATCAAATTTTTCAACTCTCTTCCAAACTGTTACTCAGTTGTAATATTTATCATAAAAGGTAAAAACAAAGCACTCCCCCTAAGAAGTGACAATGTGTTTTGCGGGGGCCTTTACATGTGAGTCGACTTTACAAAACACCCAAGGTACATTCTTCATATTCTGTTCTTCAGTTTTTCTTGTGAAATCTGACCCCGATTATGACAAGAGTTGCAAAAAGGTTTTTCAAAAGGAGCTTCATGCTGATGTCGTGCGTGACTTTATTTCGACCTAAGTAATCATTAATTCTTCTCCAACGATGCAGTTTACATCGTTTCAACTTTCAAGGTTCTATTGGGGTGGTAAAACTCAATACATTAGTTCAAATGAGATATAAAAATTAAATGTTCACGGTTGATGCAAAGCATTTGCATGTCTCCAACTGTTATTATTTTATTCATATAAAGGGCCTCGCACTGGTTCCTGATGATGCTTGGTCCGTCCACGCTGTGGCCCATGTCTATGAGATGAGAGCAGAGGTGGACAAAGGCTTGAAGTTCATGGAAGAGAGAGAGAAAGACTGGCAGGTATAAACGCTTAACTTCCTCTAACGAATCATGTTGGAGTAAGCTTGTACCGCGCTCTCATCCGAAGCCTTTGAATGAAACAGCCTTGGAAAATATCCCCTTCAGTACATCAAGTGCTATGTTGTTGCAGGTATCTGATATGCTGGCCGCACACAACTATTGGCATTGGGCACTGTACTTCATTGAGAAGGTAAAGATTACTGTATAATGAGAATTCTTGCTCGAGCGCAAAGTTGGCAGCCAAATAGTTTTTGGAACTTGTATTCGTGATATGTTTTCTCCGGGGTAATCTGAAGTCCACAGTTGATTATATTGCCAGATTAATTTGTGTTTGCATCTGTGCTATGCAATCTTACCAAGCAGGCATATCTCAAGTCTGACGTTATTTCAATTTGTCTTTGCCACCTTCCGCTCCACAGGGGCAATATGAGGCTGCACTGCAAATATTCGATTCTCAGGTTAGTTATTTCCATTCCATTCTTAAGCAGATGTGCTGTGGGAATGCATACTGATTGCGGGTGCCGGTACACCCGATGCTAATTTTGCCCCTCAACTATAGACAAGGTTACTGCACTGTTGTAAAACACCGCTTGTATTTGAGCTCATAAAATTGTGTGGGTGTACCTAATGATATGGCTACTACTGACTATAGCAATTGGCGTTATCTGCTCGAAATGATGACTTTTTTTCACCCAATTATTCTAAGTACAGAGGTTACAAATGTCACACTCTCATAAGCCTGTCACCGACAGCAACAAGAACATGTCTCGGATGTTACTTCATGTCGCAATAGGTTTGAAAACAACTGCAGTTTTTATGAGCTGACACTCATGAATGCTTTAAGACTCACACAAGGGGATTCCAGCAGGAGCCCGCGGCTTCGTGTTTTGCCCGTTATTGTGTAAAATCTGCGCCATGTTACATTTTTCACTTTTGAAAGTAAAAGACAAGTAAACGTGTATCCTGTTTCTAAAAGATATTCAAACGCTGTAAACCCACGGCATCCATTTTGAACATCGTAGATGCCAGCTCCCTGCTCAGCAGACTGGAAATGGAGGGTAAGAGACATGCTCCTCAGTATTCAATATTCATTTTTACAAAATCCTCAAAATGGTTTCATTCAAGAGGTTCAATTGTTGTCATTAAATTATTACATTCTGTTAATATTTTAAATGGGTTCTCAAACCCTCTGCCAGACTCCTCTTTTACCCCTCACTAATATTTGAAAACATGCTCGCCAGGGGCCAGAGGCTTGGGCGTTGTCTGACTCTGATTGTTATAGCAGTGATATTTCAACTCCAGCTTACTTAAGCAAGCATAATCTTGCCAAAGATCAACTAATATACTCCAGGAGAGCCTCCGAAATGTATTAATAGGATCTATGTATATGGAGAAAAAGATAGGCGTTGAGAATAAACAAACACTCCATAGGTTTAAAAAAACAAACAAAAAAAGTCAGGAACAATTATATCACAGTTATGTGGCATTGTATTTGATCACATTTATTACAAGGAAAATATGAGCTTTCAGAGTAACATCACAAGGTGCTTGGCAAAGTTTGAGTCCCAAAAATGTGATTTAAGCATAAAAATATTGTGTAATAAACAGTGTTGGGCAAGTTACTTAAAAACGGTAATGCATTATTTATTACTTATTACTGTCATTCCAAAGTAATTAGTAACATTATAATACTACTGTGTTTGAAATGTAAGGCATTACATGACTATTGCACTACTTTTACATTACTGTCACCAACATACCTGGATGTAGGGATTTCTAAATGTAGCTCATTAGGCTCATTACACATCCAGTGGACTGACCTTAAATGAAACGTATGTAAACCTACACGCTCAAAATGATCCCCAAATAAATGTTAATGCTCCAATAGACTTGTGAATGCTGCCCAGATCGCTGGAAATGTAAAATATAAACGTATAAATAAAATGACCTAATCAAAGTTCTCTGCATACCAACAATACGCCAGCGGCATCTCAAGGCAACCAAATGAACTGCATTCAGGTTATGAACTGCTACTATTAGCATTATAAATTCAAAGATTTTAGGAGCGGTTTTTTTGGTGCTCAATATGATAATGCATTCGAACGCGCATCACTGTCATTTGTATCGAGTAAAACATTACTATTTTTTTATGCGTGTAAGGCCTTGCACGACCACATTGCAGCAACAAGTAATGCATGTGGATTTGAGGGGGGGAAAAAATATCCCTTACCTCACAGTAAGTATTGTGAGATGGCCATGTTTGCTAGGTCCAAAATATGTTTTGAAGAACAGAATACTATATCGTGATTATTCATCTTTGTTGTTTACATTTGCGTGCAATACTTTGATGTTGCAATGGGTAGTGTGACAATTACAGTTACCGGTAGTTTTTTTTTTTAGAACTGTATGTGTTTTAAAAAAGAATATTACAGTGGAGGTTTTGTTTTTCCCATTTATTATTTTATGCTATTTTGGGAGGGAGGGGGGCAGCTAGGATGTACAGTATTAATGTAATGTATCCTCACGTCAAAGGAGAACAATGATTTGAGTTACAAACATGACCAATGAACCAATGAAACTTGCTTTTCAAGGCACAAATATATATAAATATGCAACCTTAATGCATATTTGCATGGACATTTTAGGTGTGTTTGTGAAGGACCGCTACCGAGAGCTGTTCCAGATAACGTCGCCTCACACTGATGACCATGTGACCCTATTTAATGACCTCCACTTCCTCATGGTGTCCCTGGGAGCGAAAGAACCTGGCGTTTCTCAGCGTCTGCTGGAAGGCCTCCAGGAATTGGCTAAGTAATTTCCGCATCATTTCCTCTCACCGACACTCACCTCGACACCATCATCCTTACATAAGAACCGCCGAGACCTTATGTAAAACGGAGACGAGCAACGTTGAGTGTAGGATGAAGGGCGTGTGCAGACAGAATTGAAAGCAGCAGTTCAGTTCACAAAGCCAGAGTCCAGCAATCGCTTCTCGCTCGGGGTTTTGTGGTTATAATCTGTTTGGGCAGTTGGACCACATACAGTCATTTTCCATTTTGCTCTGCAGAAAACCCACCAAAAGCTGCTATCTTCTACCACTTCTTGAAATTGTCATGTCTTTCACTGTTATGTAAGTCACAGGAGTTACTTCTGGGGGCTTTGAGTGGGTGGCAGCTCTGAAAAGATTGAAAGTCAATTCCTAAGTGAGAGATGGATGCTCTCCACTCAGCTTTAGTCATCAAGTAGGATGTCAGGATATGATTTAAGCTTTGCATTTATTTAGTTATGTCGCTTATGTTTAAATGGCAATTTTACATAATCCGGATTTTGCACTTAGTTAATGCTACGTACTGTATATAAATCAGGCTTTGATTTATAAGAATAATCCAAGAAAGCTTTATGAGAATATGAATTCATCTTGGGTAAAAATTGTCAGATGATTGGGCTTTCATTTTCACAACAGGAAATTGAGCAGATTGGCTTTGTTCTTCAAATGCTAAGAAGTTGAATAACTGTCCTTAATGTGCAATAAAAAAATGCAAATAATTTCTGGTAATTAAGATCTGGAATTAATTAATCTAATTTCTGACAGAACCCCACTGCGGTATAGTGGCAGATCAAGTTACCGATAATCGACAACAAACAGTAGGTTCAGTCATTTATGTGACCATTTTATATTCTGCTGTATTTGACACTAATATCAAATATCCTTTATTCCAAACTTTATTTCCAACCATCAGAAGAAACGTTGCTGTTTTCTCTTGTCCATGTCCAAATATCTGGTAAATTACATTATAATAAAACCTTGTCCATTCTGATCGTCAGACTTACTTAAACAGGGGCTGTTCTCAAGTTTAGTTTGCCAAAGCTCTGCTGTGGCTCGCTACATCAGCGTCTTTGTTACTTGATCATTCTCATTTGCAACTGCAGTCGCAGCCGGTTGCTTAGCATTTATGTGGTAGGCTAAACTTGAGCTTCTTCTGTGGTAAGCAAACTCCTTCCTATGAATAATGCATGTCACTCTCCTTTATCAAAGTGGCCTTTTAGATTCACCATTCATCAAACCGACAACTCTCACATGTTCATCCTTTTTCATGTCTTCCTTCTGCCTTCACCCACAACAGTAGCCTGTCAGGGAATGTCAAACACAATGACAGCCAATCATTGTCCACTTCAGGCTGTGATCGACCTTTGTTGTCTAACACCTAACAACTCAACCACAAGAAGTCGATGCATAAAAATTCATGATTAAAAACTAGATTAATGTGATTAAAAAGCATCATGTTTAGCTATGACTATAATCGATTGATAGCAATGACTCTAATAATCTGACATGCCTATGTCCACCTGTTGGACAATCATTAATATGCCACATGTCGGTGCCAGTACAATACACTGTCGAGAGTTTGCTCGTTTTATCGGTGAGGTCTCACACCCTCCGAGCCAAGCAGCATCCTTCAACACACTTGTAACAGTAAAAATCTTGTTTTTCATCTACCCTTCAAATACCCGATACAACATGTCATTGGTTGTCACGCAAAATAAGATTTTTTTTCGTCGCATCAAAGTTTAAGATTCTTTCATCTAAGCTGCACATTTTTCATGGTACACTTACTCACCCTGCCTGCTAACATAGAAGTGAAATGAAAGTAATCTAAACGTCATTTGTTGTCAGTGTTTGTGAAAGGCAGCCGTATAGCAACTTTCAGTCCACCGGGCAGACTCTGAGATGACTCCTTTCTTTTTCTGCACATCTACTCAAGTGTTCACCGCAATGCTGCCAATACTGCAGCACATTGCCTGTAAAATTCAAAGGTCTCGATACTGAACTGTGACTGACCTTTGGCTTGGCAATGTGCTCACTCGTGAAAATGGGCTTGCAGATTATTTATCCAGTTGTCTGAGTGTTCCTCTAACTCAGCTCCTTTTTAAGAATTTTAATGTTGTGCTTTTATCAAGTTAGGAATGTGCCGTATTTCATTTTAAGGCCATTTGGGTGAGAAATCTATATTTCTTTGGCATTGCTGACTCTTGACGAAAAACGAATACATAGTGCCATGATGTTCTGTTGTATTTGCAACTTTTGTGTGTCTGTGTCTTTATGAGCAATATCCTTCTCTTTGCAGGACACCAGGCGACAACTATCAACATAAGCTGGCTGGACCCATAGGAGTGCCCATGTGTCAAGCCTTCATGGAATATGACGAAGGAAACTACGATCAAGCTGTGCAGTTACTTAACCCTTTGCGCTACAGTATAGTGCAGATAGGGGGCAGCGATGCACAGGTGAGAACACAACAACAACAACGTGGGTATTTCTTTTCTTCAGAAACCTATTCAGTCTTGAGGCCTCACCTTTTTTTTGCTTGACATGATTTTGATCATGTTCTGTCCCTTGAGTAAAAACAAATCCTGGTTATTATGAAAGTGGGCCAGAGATAAAGAATGCGCTGCCTTTGAGCTGCAGCTTTGCACCACATTGAATATACTGCGCTGGATAGTGTGAGAATGTTGAGCACCGGAGCACACACATGAATAATGAATCTCGGTGATGGATGCTGATGGACTTCATGCACCGTGTCCCAGAGGTGCGACAGGGAACACAAAGTGTGACTGCGAGTAGTAGAAAGCCAAGATGTAATATATAAATACAGTAGTTCTTTTGTTTACTAATGGCTTTGTTCACCGTTGTTTGCAGAGAGATGTCTTCAATCAACTGCTTATTCATGCAGCCCTGAAATCAGAGAATAAGCACCACCAGAGACTCGCCAGGTGTGTACTGTGGGGAATTCCACATGACTGAAGTCCTTCTCTATTTGAGCACTGTGCGCCATGTTTTTGTTTTTCTATGTGACTGCTGACATGTCATGTAGTGATCATTCAAAGAAAAGCATTAACATGGCACGGTGGTCCGGTTGCATCGTGTTATCTGCTGACATCATGTGCATACTGATCAAGACTCATTTTGCGTTTACGTAACGGAGCTGTGTTACACTGTCCTTATCGATTATGTTATCTTGTCAGTTTGTATTCTCTTTGAATCTCTGTTCACCCCTACATATTGTGTTGTGTTGCATTCCAATAGATGTCTTCTAGTGGAGCGTGAAGCTTTGAGGCCCAGCTCCCCTCTGACTGATCGTCTGATGCAGAGAGCCATGGCCCTTCACTAGTGGAGCGATTGCAAAAAAAACACAACACCACGTAATCTGATGTTCCCATGTTTGATTTCTTAACACCCTCCAACCAACTGTCGACAGGGGCTGACTTTGTCGAGGTGCTAAATCCTTCCTGGTGCAGGATTTTTCACGTGGAGCTCTGTGTGCTGACATATAACACTTTGGTTGAAAATGTGCACGTTCTCTAAATGTGCATACCTACAACCTAAACTACATTGTTGATTATCGCTTTTATTTTCAGGCTGAACGTGACACAGCTAATCATTCTATGCAAAATCAACACACCTTATTTGTAATTATTTTTCATTGCACCAACCATTTATGTCGAACCGAAACAACAGTATTCTTGCTGTCTTGTACTCTTTCATTTACAGTTGGGTCCGTCAGTCAGAACACTGCTGTTTAGGATGAATTTCTTTACAGGTTTATTTCACAATCGAATCGCTACTCTGTATTACTTATGAAATACGTATAGTACAGAAGAATCTGCTAGATCTTGTGCCATCTTAATGTAGCTCTGAAAGCTAGCCCTTAATTTATCTTCTCTCTGAAACAAGCTCTTTTTGCTCGTGTCCTTTTAAGGTCCCCTCCAAAATGCCAATGTTTTTTTCCCCAATTGGCAAATTTCAGAGAGTGCGGTGAGAAATGAGTGTTGATGGGTGCCCATTGTATCTGGATACAATGAGCTGATAATGAAATCTAATGTCAGCAAGGCACAAAACAAAAACATTATCTGCAGGAAACCCATCCATCAATGTCTGTCTCTATCTGCCTTTCTAGCAATACGATATTACTGTAGATGAAGTTATACTGTGTACATACCATGGAAACACACATAATTGTATATATTTTACTTAGCAAGACACTTCATTTGAGATACTACGTTAGACAACCGGTGAAAGAGTTGTTTCACAATCAGTAACTTTAAGATAGATCTCCTTAATTAAGTATCCAGTATTAACTTTGGAGTACCATCAGCATCTAGCCGAAACATGCTACTTCATCTAAATCATCACTTTTTCTGGGAACCCCTAAAATGCCAGTCACAGCATTGCATCATCAAAGAGAACAAGCCATTTTCAACACGTTAGCTTGGTCAATTATTTGACATGTGTGAACTGACCAATAGAATTGATGTGAAACTCACCAAATGACATTTGGGTTTCTGGGGATGTATTTTTTTTTTAATGATTATTTACTTATCAACTTAACCCACATTACAAAGAACAAGAAACAGGATACAACAGTAACACAAGAGCATTGGAAAAACTCTATATAAAATCATTTTGAGTTGAACAGAGCACCGCAATTGCTTTTTTACTCCCCTTGCATCCTTCCATTCCTTACTTAGTCTTTGTTCGCTTGTGCTCACGACATGGAGGTAATCTCTTCTTGGATCTGAGAGATCAGGATCTGGGACAGCACAATGCCTGCAATCTAGAGGACAGCAGCAGACGCTTTAGATGACTCAACAGGCGCTTGTTAAATGTGCTGCCTGTGCCAACCCTGTCAAGGTGCCTTGGAAGGTTGTCGCAATGCTCATTTGGCACAAGGATGAAATAGTTCAGAATTATTATGTTTGCATTTGGATTGGACTAACAGCATAGTCATGTTTGCAGGAATAGAATCCTCATGGAATTGCCTCCCAACATGTACACAAAGTCTTTATTGCAGACACATTTAGTAACACTGTAAAATCTGCATGCATTTATGTGGACTGGACTCATCCGTACTAAGCAGGTGTTCCTCTTAACCAGTGGGACCCAATCAGGCCCACCCTTTTTAGCTGTACATTAGCTGTACATTGTTTAACTTAGGTTTTTTTTCCTCTGTTACACACCAATCAATTGAATCAATTAAAAAAAAAAAAAAAAAACTAAGCATGTATTTTGCTTACGGTATTGTAAATGTGCTATATTCCTAGCTTGTGCAACAGATATACAAGGGGGTTCAACGGATTGGATGACTGTTCGACTACTAGTCGGCATACTAGTTCGAATGAGTTATTGGTGTCCGGTCTTTCAATCAGCTCATATGCTGTGTTTCTTATCATGGTTATGTGATATTCCTAGCTTGTACAACCACTATACATGGAGGTCGAACAGACTGGGTGACCCATGTCTGAAGCTTAAAGTCTACTAATCACTAATAGTGTCTCATTGGCAATCTGGTATTTCAATCAGCTAATATACAGAGAACTTGCCTGTCTGGTGCTGTCGCCAAAATATAACACAGAGGAGCACCAAATTATCTATAGGCTGGAAAAGATCAACTGCAGAAAAATGAAAGTAATATTGCACAAAACGACCTCCTAGCATTACCAATAGTGGTTGTATGGGTCAGATTCTCCTTTTGTCAAAATCAGTAGAAAATATCAATATATATATATCATATTTCAGTACCATTTATGTTCAAAAGGAGGAAGAAGAAATAGAACAAAAATGAATCTATTTCTACTCCTTGTTCTCTTTAATTTATTAAAAATCTCAATGTCCTGTTGGTTATACAAGTGAATTATTCACAGTCATATATAACACATAAAAGGCAACGCTTTACTTCAAATAACTGTATGTATGAATTGGTATGTAGGCCCATTTCAGAAAAAAAATACCCATGATTTAGAGTTGTACCTTTTATTAAACCTATATGAATAATCCTGGTCCTAAACTAACCTAAAGTCTCAAGAACAGGGGTGCTCAAATTCAGTCCTGGAAGCCGTTTTTGATATTTTCGTCCTCCAGCACACCTGATTGAAACAATCAGCTCATCAGCAAGCTCAGCAGAAGCCTGATAACGATCCCGATCAAAACCCTGCTGGATACATAAAACCTGCTGGAGAGAAGCCCTGAAGGACCGGCTTTAGACACGCCTGTATGAGAACAATAGATTGTGCAATTTGCTATATTTTTAAGCCTATTTTTTTAACACAGCAGGCAAATTACACACTTTCAAATCTATTTTACACCCGGTACATAACCTAACACATTATATTGACACACATTTGCTTCATGTTTGTTCTTTTCCTTTAATTTTTTTTTTTTTAATTCCTTTAATTTAATTTTCTTTTCCTTTAATTTTTTTCCACTAGACTGCGGCAACCCACTCCGATTACAAACAGTTTCCCACAGCTAACGAGTGTCGCCAGGCAGACTTCATGGCAGACTTCACGTCTGCCTGAGCCTGGAGGCGCTGGGCATTTGCTTAAACAAGTAGAAAGACTTCTGTGCAGCGCGCAATGACGTATTGCGTACGGGTTCATATTTTTGTTAGACTGCTGCAATAGCCAATCGACCCATATCAACCCCTTCAAGAAATCTCACCTAAGTGGATGCCCACTGCAGGAAGGCGGCGCTACACGTTGCTCAACCGGCTAACGTTTGCGTACATTGAAGCCAGACTCGCGGACGTTTTTTTTTTTTTTTTTAAACCCACACTATCTGAAGAAGAGCAAAACGGAAATTTGCGACTTTCAGCGTTGGCGTCCATATCAGTACAGAAGGATTTAATAATTGAAATGAAACGCAAAGACAAACTCTACAAGCAAGTCACGAAAGCCCTCATGAAGAAAAAAAAGAAGAATGGATTTTGTACTGAAATAACCTGGGGACAGCCGTTTTGCGTGAGTTAATAAGTTAATAAGTAATAAGTTGGTTGTTTTATGTCATTCATATTCAATTGTCATGTTTGGCTTTTGTTCTTTTTGGGATTTTGTTCATGTTCCTCCCTTGTTGCATCTGCCTTTATTGTCTGCATTCTCGTCAGTTTGATTTGGTCCACCTGTCTGGTGACACTTTGTCCAGTTTTGCTCCCGGTTCGATGCGACCTCATTTCCTTTTTTTTTAAGCCCCATATTTCTCAGTTTTCCTGCATTTTTGGGGTCCCCTTACTTCCTCCTCCACACTCACCATGCCCAGATGTGACACTTATATTAAATTGCCATTTGTAATTTAGCGCACAATCTTGTTAAAGCTTATCTGCTCTTGGTGGACTTCATAAAACTTCGTGGACAAGTAATTTGAAATGATTTTTACTTATTCTAAGTTTTGGCACGTAGATTGATAAGTTTAATTGCTGATGCGGATTTATTGATGTTTAAATGCTCCAGAACATTGCCTGCGTAGCCCAGTAATGTGTACGTGTGCGTGTGAGGCGTCCAATCACTGAAGGCCTAAATGTGAAATGCACAGATTTTCTCATCACCAGTGTGCCTTATCAGCTATCTAAAGAAAGTGAACTAAAAAGATTGAATGAAAAATTGTGTCCAAACTTGTGGCTTACTCTGATACACCCAGCAAAATAAAAAAAGATGCAAATTGTTTTGATGAACCTTTTAATTTTCCCTTCCGAGCCTTGAATGCACACTTTAACGCGACAAAATAATGTACCTCGCTGCAAGGTTATAACTTTATCAGTGTAGTTGCAGTTAGCTTTTGTAGAACACACATCAATCAAGAATCTTTTAAGATTGAAAAAAGACAATAAACTCACCTATCCTACAAAAGTGCAATTGAAATATTGAAGACTTGAAGATAAGTAGCCTTAACAGAAATATTGACCTAGCTGGTGTGCGTGCGCATATGCTGTTACCTGAGGCAAGGCCAAAGCCAGCGCGAGGGCTCCCAGCAGGAATAGATGAGACTCAATCCACAACATCGCTCTGTCTGCACAGCCTACCGGGTAGATCGACTTGTTTGCCTCCAGCTGGTCGAAGGTTTGAACCCCAAAGCCACACATTGTGTTGATTACCGCCTGTATGGCAGAAGACAAACAAATACGCTAAGTCGTTTCTAATGTTGAACATTGACAAAAGAGTGCTTCTCTGAATGCAACAGTCAGTGTGGGTGGCGCTGTGTTATTCTACACTGACAAGGATGTTAACTGTTGTGACGGCTGGGAGACAGATTTGTAGAAGCCTGTTTACTGCAGAGAATTGGAATAAAAAGAGAGAAAGAAAGAAAATGACAGCAGAGAAATGTTAAAAATCCAGCAAAGGTACACAAACGTCCAATTGATGTGACTTTGAAGCCTTAACAGGTCCCAAAAGCGCCAGTGCGGTTGCATACCCAAGACAGTAGATTGCAGCACTGCATCAATTCTTCCAGGGTTTGATTAATTGATTTTGCAGTCATGTAAAAAAGGTTGCCGCTCTGTTTTCTTGGTTGTGTGATATAAAATCAATACACGTGTGATGAATCTACTTTGCCCTCTTTAGTTTTCTATCTTGGTGAGAAAGATAGCTCCAAAAAGGAACTGTCAGCTATAGCCTGTAAGCGTTGCATTTTGTGCACTGCATAGCGGTGAATGCAAATATGAGTAATCATGCATGCATGCATGAGATCATATTTACATATATATTATCTGTGTATCTACGTGAGACTTTATTTTGCTCACATTTACAGCAATCTTTGGTGCATGCACGAGTGTGTTTTTATTCTGTGTTGGCAAAACACTGAATATACTTACAAATATTTTTTGAAGCAGGAATCAGTGCCAAAAGTGAAACTTTAAAGGCTAATGAGATCTAATACCGGAGCTGTAGCTTGCAGACCTCTGCCAAGAAAGTGGAAAGATAAAGAAATACGGCAAATGCTATTGGCCGGCGACTAGTCCTGTGGGTATCCTGCCTCTTGCACAAAGTCAACTGCGCTAGGCTGCAGCTCACCATAATGAGGACATGCTGTGTAGAATATGGATGGATCCGGGGAGTTTTATTGGTATTTGTTGAACCCCGTGGCAAGTGGCAGTTTCTGCAGTAAGTGGCGTGTACAATGACAATGACGTTTACATCACAACTGCATAAAGAAATGCAAAAAGCGGATGACTCCTGGGGTGCAAAACTTCTTATGAAACCAACAATAACCACCTTATCACAGATACAATGATGGAGAAAAAAGTGAGAAAACCAGATTCCATTTTTGTTTGCTTCATGTAAATCATATGTTGTTTTTGCACAACTAGGCTACAGGATCTAACAAACGATTATGCTTTCAAGAATATACTTTCATTGATGTTGGATCAGATTAGATTGTGCTGGCATATTTTAAATTGAGTCCATCCAAAATGAATGGACTATAGAGACCAAAATAAACGATAAATTAAGACACACCTTTGGCTGACCGTTCAATTATATTCACTTGGTTTTACACAGTATAATAATTAGTATTGTGAATCAAACATGTTGATTACAGTGATCCCAGGGAAAAAGGCTTGATTTTGGCCATGTGAAATGTAATTGCCATAAGATGATTGACATGCACCTGGTTATTTTTTTGTTTTAGTCTAATCTGTAATCTGTATAAACCACATATATATATATATATATATATATATATATATATATATATATATATATATATATATATATATATATATATATATATATATATATAATTTCAACAGTTGTTGAAAGTTAATTTTTATTTCTTTTTTATTTTGTCAATGTTAAAAAGGATACAGTTTTAGATTTACTCGTATAATTTTTATGGATGATAATTTTAATATTATTATTCTTTTTTCTGGGGGGCTTTGTAAAATATAATTGAGAAGCACTGCCTTATGGGAATAGAGGGGCTGTTTTTTTTCAGTTTAAATTGAAATACTCAATGTATTGGATGTATTGGTGTTGCCTCAAATCACTTAATCCATGTCAAATAAATACAACTTTGCATTGTTTTTTTTTTTAATGATTTCAAATGTCAGTCTTTTCCGAGTGACAACTAAACTTCGAAAATGAGACAATACGAGGCAATGTACGCACAAATGTTGAAACTATTGTTACAACAATAAAATGATTTAAAGTTTCATTGCTTTATTTTTTGACACAGCTGAAAATGAATGTCAAAGAACCCTCAAAGTCTTTAACATTATCTGACATGCCAAATAGCGCCTGCCATTTAACTCACGAACGTCCTCATATTCCTGCTTGTCATTTGCGCAAACATCCTCGTTACTCGTCCAATTGTTTGAAATGCAGACCTTCGGAGATGATTTGCTGATAATCTTACTTGGGATGTTCTTTACCCAAGTGACGAATGTTTTGAGATCAGAGTGTGGAAGGTTGCCCTTCGCTGTTTCTCTCCCTACCTGCCGACATCCGTGCCAGCTTGTTCAAGCGCACATCTAAGGGCTGAAGGAGCCAAGTCAAGCCCTATTTTCCTTTTCATAATGCATCACAGTCTATCGGGAAAATTATCCACGCAGCCTCGTTGTTGATAACAAAGAAGCAATAAGAGTCGGCGCTTGACAAAAGTGCATTTTTCGATGTTCCGTCCAAAAGAATGCATTCTATATCGAATTAGAGGTATCAAATAATCATTTTAAGCCTGGTAAATGAAATGGTAGTACTTATTTAACATTAGAATTAGTGTTACTCAAACACAGGTATGTGGAAAAAAATGGGTCTGTTTTGAGTCAACCCCTCGAATATGGGGGGTGAACATGAGGAAAAAATAAAACTCAACTTGCACTCTGAGAAATAAGGTACTTAAAATGACTATATACTTTATGCCAAAATCCAATTCCAAATTGCAGAACTATGTTGGTGCATCTTGAAGAGGACCTGGCACTGCAGCAATTCGAGAAGGATTAGTGAAGTGAGAGACTAAATTCTTGCTAGCAGTTTTAACGTTTCAAACTACCCCTTTAAATGCATCTCCCAGGATTGTTGAGGACGGTGTGAAACCCTCATGTTGTGCAGACTCATTCTCATCCAGGAAAGACAAATCACCTTGAAACTCAATTAGCTGTTTCATTACTTTCAGGCAATCAGTCAGCCAATTATGAGCCTTGGAGGATGTTGTGTTTGTTTTGCAACTTCCATTTTCTCTTCCACCTACAATGCTTTATTTCACTGCTGGGTTTTCATTGAAAAAAAGGAAAGCACTCACCTCTCCAGGAACAGGAGTGCAGCACGAGAAAGGAACAGCACAGCGTTCTGAGCTTGGGTTTTCCTCTGTGCAGTTAAAGTACAAGTTCCACGACCAGTCTGTATAGTTGTTCCATCCACAACACTGGAACTGTGTGAATGACACTTATTATAAACCCACCGGAATGTATCTTTGGTCGATTATTTCCCTATTGTAACATTTCTTACTAATGAATTTGATGTGGATGAGATGCCTCTTTATTTCCCTTTTAAATGATGCCTCACATGCGGAGAACATTGCTTGTGGGATGAGTAGCACAACTGAGTATGTGTTTGTAACCAAAGAAAGTGCCACATTTTCACTGCCTATGCCAACCTGCTTACTCTGTTGTTGCTCTTGACTCTTGTTTGATGGACTGGTAGACATGAATCCTATCTGTAGGAGGGAAGGAGCGAAATTGGCAATTTCACAAGCAGCATGGATGAGCCATGAGCCGCAATAGCCTGATACCTCTTTTTGTGCTCGTCACCGTTGTGCTCACAAATTGTTGTGGGATGGCATTCCACATTTAACCAATAGTCGTAGCAAAGTGGGTTTGTGAAAAGAAATGCCTCACCCAAGCTGAGCCCGCGTGTTGTTTGGGTTTCACGTAGTCCTTCTCAAATAGTGGGGAGGGCCCCCCTGGGGGTGCGCTAAACAATGCCGGGGGGTGGCTAACCACACCTAGGGAAAATGCTTTGTTTTTGCCATGTGAAATGTAATTGCAATAAAGTAAGGACTGCCATCTTTTTTAAGGCACTTGATGCACTTTTTTTTTTTTTCAGTTTTAGACTAACCTGTAGAGACGCTGTTAAAAAAAGTAGTGAACAGTTGTTGGAAATGGATTCATATTGCTTCTTTCTTTTTATTAATGTGAAAAAGGATACATTTTCGTATACTCATACATTTTTTTGGTAGATAATTAGCTTATTTATAGTCGGTGTGGAGAGTCGGCGGGGCGAAAAACGTTTACTCTTTCCTGGAGGGGTTGCAAAATATAATTGAGAAGCCCTTGTTTAAAGTCACACACAGATCTGCGTTGCCGTCTTAGAAAAGGGAGTGCTTTTTCAGAATGGGAAATGATTGCCACTGGCTCCCCAATGTCACCTTTCTACATTGAGTTTGCCTACAATTACGATTATTGGCTCATCTTCCAATGATGGAGCTATTGGTGCACATTCAGGATAGTTTTCTCCCAAAGTGATGCACACTGTGAATCCACGAGCCAACTTGAGCAGGCAGAAACAGGACTCATTACTGAAAATGCCATTCCTTGACATGCCAAAGGGCTGCGTGTATGTTTTTCTGATACCAGTGCAAACAGGCCTGAGGAAAGGGCGGTCATGGCCATCATTTTGGCAGATGAATGAGCTCAAAGATTGGCTGAAATGTGTTTATTCTGAATTATCTGGGCAGAGATAGAGATATGCCTATGATCTTGCAAATCTGTAGAAGTGCTGAAAGGTTGAGGAAATGGTCCTCTCCAAATATCAATAGCAAACTATTTGACCTAGACAGTGAAAATCTGGGACCATCTGCATCCACCAGATTGATACTCAGCTGTGCATTTTATCCTACTAGGGCAGAGGTCCCCAATCACCGGTCTGCGGCCTGGTCCGTGGATTAACAATAAAAAGACCACTGGAGAGCTGAAAAGGAAGGATTTTAGTACACCTTCTAAATCGCCTGTGAGCAGGTAATTTTGTAAAAAAGCAACATCAAGGGTTGAGCTGAAGTTGCAAAACAACTTTATCCTTAGCCGTTCGCAGGTGATTTAGGTGATTTGAATCCTTGTCAATCTTTGTAGTACAAACTGCAATCAGCCTGCTTTCAATGTGACAATAGTCACTTTATAGCACCACCAAGAAGTGGAAAAATATGTTGAGTTAACAAATTGGGTTGATTCAATTCCCTACTTAGCATTCGCTGCTATAACACTGCTGACTTTATCAAAGATTGATTTGTAGTTGCTTCCTTTCATAGTCCTGGTTTCAGTTTTCTTGCTGATAAGAGCATTCTGGGAATGGCCCTGACATGCAAGATAGTTTTTTTTTAATTCCCTAATTAAAGACGTTATATAGTAAATTCAATCTCAGCAATACTTTGTTTTACTTGTAGTGTATGCGACTAATGACATTTAGACACGTGTTAATGAAACTGTCTTTTATAGTAGTAGGGCAGGCGAGCCACAATTTCATTAATGGTGAGTTCATATTTAATGTGCAATTGATGTTTGCCATTCAACAGGACTCTTACCCACCTTTTTGAATACAATTTCAGGTATCAAATTCAAATGTGAGGTTGTTTGAGAGAACTAAAACAATATTTTTTCATGTTTCAAATAGCTCCTCTTTGTACCTGGGTTTGCATTATACGTCCTTTCAGACATCATTTATTGGCAAATATGGCTCTCTCGTGTGCCAAGTTACAGCATAAGAGCTAGACCCCATCTGAGCTGAGCCTCTCACATATGAGACGATATCATATGAAATCCATGCATCTCTATGCTCACAGACTATGGTTTCACAGGTCACAGGTGTGACATGCACGATAAAGCTGTGGTTTTGATTACGGTGAAGTCAAAAAGTAAGTATGGCAATGAAAAGAACAGAGCAGAGCACCTCTTTCTGAATGTAATCCATCAAGTTCTGCAGATCGAGGTCATCCCTGTAGTGCACAATGCCCTTCTTCACAAACCTTTCCAAAGTGTCATGAGTCTTAAAAGAGAAACAGAATAATTTATTGGAGAGCATCTTAAGCATCTCGTGGGATGCAGACGGTATTTCCACAAACCAGTTTGTGTGGCACTTTAATAAGGGGAGCGGCTAGCATATAACAATAAATGCATTATTACCAGTGAGATCAATACACCCAATGCATATAAAATACAGCATACATTACACCTACATATGGGCTAAATAATCATTTTAGTGTGGTGATTGTTAGCATTCCACATGTTAGCTATACTGTAAGCAAGACCCAGAGGAATTATAAATGAATTACACTCATTTTATTAATTCATGATTGGAATTCCAGAGTATATACATTCCATTTAGATATGAACTCCTGCTGTTTAATTTGTTCTTTCTGAAGTCTTCTTTGTTTCGTCCTTTTGAATGGGCCTTCAATTCAAGTTCTCCCTTTTAAAATTGTCAAAACAAGGTGATGCAGATTGAATTTAGATAATATATGATAATGAGAGTGCTGTATGCCGATAAGCTGCTGAGCTATAAAATTTCATTTGGCTTGAAATGAACTTCTGTGGGTGTTTTGCTGTGGGCTCCTGGAATTACTGTGATTAGAGCCCGTGGAAAAGCAAGTCGTGCTGATAAACACAGCTAGCTCTATCACAATTTATTTTATCCTGAAGTAGTTTTGCTAAACAGTTCGCTATGTTCCACGCTCATCTCCCCCCCTCACATGTGCTGCGTGCGCTTGTGGATCTAGGGACCTAACATCATCTCCACATGTCATTAGTTGCAAAGTCTCCTTCAAGGGATCTGTTGAAATGGAACATTTGGATTCGCTTTGAAGTGCCGGAGCATTTGAATCATTTAGCGATGCTGGGAGGGTTGCTAAACTGCTCTGTTTAGCAGCAGGCAGTCCGAGGGCTGACAGAGCGCATAGCAGGGGGGCAAGGTATCATCGGCGCAGTTTACAATGTAAGGTTAGTGTGGGAATCAGATTTAAAGCTTTGTTCATGACAGAATGAATTTCACTAAGTGCATTTTCCTACTCTAAATAAGTAATAATAACCTGGGATTTAACAATATGCATTCAACTTGTTTGATGCTTTTCCACATTGGTATTTCTCACTTCTCTCGGTCTATCATAGAAAGTGGACAGTTAAAAAAAAAACGGAGGTCCCTTATGTCGAACTTTTTTCTTTTTCTTTTTTTTTTTAACAGAGCTGTCTCTTCAAGCAAGAGGCACAACCGGATGTCGTGTGCAAGAGCTGAGGCGGAGCTTCTTGCTTCGGGCTGCTATGCTAATTCAAGGTTATGTGTCAGTTGTTACAGGCTCCACCACAGATTTTGGTTCATGTCACCAATTTTTCACTCTTTAAATAACATTACTTACTCCCATCAGGCTAAAGGGTGGGCTACCGCCAGGAGGGTAATGGACAATTAAAATTTGGGGAAAACAATTTTCCTAAACACACGCCCGCACACACACATGCGCACACATACATACATTTAAATTTTGGCTCATGGCACCCGCCGCCTGCAGCAAAAATCTCCGACTCCTGCTCAGCTCAAGGCAAAACCCAATTACCATCCCGAATTTTGGTCCCCGTACTTCACTGGCTCCAGCCTATCCCAGCTGTCATTGGGCAAGGCCCACTCTAGACTGGTTGCCAGTCAATTGCAGGTCTTTATATCTATCTAGTTACCATATTATGAAACAAACTGCTCGTCGTTGCTCTATTTATTTCTTTTTCATTTGACTGTTTTATATTTAAGGTCTACAAATGTGTTTCATGCAAAAACCTAGTGACAGACAAGGGCGGGTGTGGCGGGACAGGGCTCAGACGGTTCTTTAGTTCACAATGTTTTCACGACAATATACATTTTTACCCTTATTTGAACAAGTATAAAACACGTTGTTGGAATGGGAAAAAGGACAAAAGGGGCTAACAGGTAACTGCGTATAACATGGGCTAATTTTTTATATGTGCTATTCAGACAGCGAGATTAGGGCAGCTCATACTGGACATGCCTGTTGGGGCTCTTTTTTTAAGTCTATTATTTCCACTACTTCTGGTAAGATCTTGAAGCGCTGCTCTTGTGGCCTGACTGCCCTGTGCCTCACTGTCAGTCATTATCTTTTTATGTTTCTTGGACGGTTCGAATCTGAGTGAATTTTGTTACCTTGGGCTTGTGCGGGTCCGTCCATCCAATACATAGTGGACGTTAACTTTACGACAGCGACATTAAGGCTTCTCCTCCATCTTTTGTTGCCATTCGAATACAAACTGCACTCCGGAACGGATTAAATTTGTATCTAGTGGTTCCACTGTATTGTTGATTTTAGTCATGTATTAAATTATTGTCACTTTGTGGCTTGGTGCCACTGCTCAGTGCCATATTTAACGTAATGGCTTGAGTGAGGGACTGTAGGTAATGTATGGCAAGATGATTTCTGAATCCAGTTGTGCATTAACTGATTTTACAATGTGTCATTGGGTTTGAATAGTGGCCTAGAACTGCATAGATCCTTAAATGCCACCCCTGTGCTACTGGAGGAACATTCTGGCTCTCTCCATCATTTCAGTTGTCCATCCCTGCACAAGCATATAACACATGTCCCGTTATGTGTTTATAAGTTAAATTTTAATTGACCAAATGTTTTACAGCGCAGACAAATGAACTTTTTTAATGTTTTTTAATGTTTTAACTTTTTTCATCCAACAATTAACACATTTTACAAGTAGCAGAAGCAAATGCTAGGAATTTAGCTGTGGATGACTCATAAGTGAGAGCTTCTTACCCCAGTGACTCACTGTCACCTGCTGATAAATGCAAGTTTACGAGAACGAATGAGCAAGTGTATCTTTATTGTCAGTTGGAAGCCGTACTAAAATGGTTCCCTTGACAGTGGAGACCTTTTTGAAGTTGCAACTTTTCAGCCACTGACTGCTCAGTTGCGTTTTTCGTTAATGCTCTTACAGTCTCACTTAACACTCTCATTCTCACTGTATACAAAATGTATCTTTATCAGTCAGCTAGAAGCCTCGTTAACTGAGTTAAGGTTCTGTTTAAATTTGCAAAACAGTGTTTGAAAGAGGCTTGCATGGCTATAGTTAAACGACCTACAACAGACTATTACAAGCTTTCACCTCAAACAACAGTTTTGGATAAAAGTATTTGTATAAATGTTCATATTTGCAGCCATTCCTTGTGCATGATTTAAACTGAAGTGTTGGAATCGAAGCGACTTGGTGGCGCACTGGTTAGCAAGTGTGCCTCACAGTTAAGGAACCTGAGTTCGATTCCAGCATGGCTTTTTGCCTTCCTGTGTGGAGTTTGCATGTTCTCCTTGAGCCCCTGTAGGTTCTCTCCGAGCGCTCAAGCTTCCTTCCACACTCAAAAACATGCATGGCAAGCATTTTGGACAAACGGACTAAATTGTCCTTTCGGCTGCAATTGGCTGGTAACCAGTCCAAGGTATCTCCCACCTATTGCCCGAATTCGGCTTGGATAGGCAACAGCAAGCCTGTGTCCCTTGTGAGGATATGCGGCTCTACATAATGGCTGGATGGATGTTTAAGTAGAAGTGTGACAGCCTGACAGAAAATCTGTCAAAATGCGAAGTCTTGTGAGAAAAGCCACTTAAAACTGAATACAAAGGCAGCGAGCATTATGAAAATCAGTTTAAAATAGCAGAAGAAATTCAGCTCTTTATGGGGAAAAATGACAATTTTGAGAATCGCTTTAGTGTGATTTTGCTTTTAGAAAATCCGGTTGAAAAAAAATCCTTCCGATTACTGTAAAACCATATAACCAGTTTCCTTCTTGACTCTTTCATATTATCTACTACTCAAAGCCACTCCTCAGATTGGTTACCGATTCTTTTTTTTTTTCCTTTTTTTATTCTGACACCAGCCCTAAATGTTTGGGTTAAATGTTAACTAGTTAATATGGAAGATCACTGGTGAGAAAAGCATTGTGGGCAGAGAATAGGTCTCATACATGAGCAGTCAATTGAGTTTTTGCAACATCATTATTTTTTTTATAAAAGACTTTAGAGCCATTTGGTCATTTGTTTGTGTGTTGTGTTTTAGAAGATTCCAGATAATATGATGGCCACTTGTCATGTTGCTATTTTAATCAGATCGGTGTCAATAATTTTTCTTCTTAGTAATGGCTTGTGTGTTAAGATTGAGCACACACACCTACAGAGAGTAGAATTTACTGTCCTAAGAAACCCTGTATTAACATCTGGACCACACATGCACAGTGGACACACAACATCATGTTATTGACTGCCATTGTTCAGTAAAAAACATTCACAATAAATACAGAAGAATAATAAAAGCCTTTAAAGAGGTTAATTTTCAATTTTTGTGGCGTCTGAAAGTCTCCACTGTCATGTTTTTTTTTTTTTTTATGGGGGGGGGGGGTTAATAATGATGAGTGTCTGTGTCTTGACAAATGGATGAGAAATACTATTACCATTATGACATGGTTTTATTTGATTTCAAACAAAGCAGCCATAGACAAGCCACGCAGAATGATCTCATAAATCTCATTTCATTAAAATCATGGTATTCTGTGTTTCATGTTAGCAACAAAAACACACTCAAATGACTCCTTTAAGGTCATCCATGCCTACAGAGACCTGAATGACCTTTTTTTTTTTTTTTTTTTTTTAAAAAAAAAAAGAACCATTCCACAACAATACAACCTTCCTACTGTATAAACAATTAAATGATTCATGTGCAGTTTTACTTTTAGCCATGTATTCGTTTGAACTGCTTCTAATTTGCATGCCCTATAAGTTGCGGATGCTTAAGTTCAACACTAATGCATTCAAAATATGAGCTTACAGAAAACCCACAAGGAAACTTGTGGAATAGTTGCATGACACCGCACAATAGCTCTGAATGTAAATCAGATGTATAAAATTTATAGTGGGTGCATTTTATTGAAAAAAACAAAACAAAACACTGCTTACTCCCTGCAGTATACTACCATATTTTGTTAGTCCATTGGTTTACAGCACACTCATGGATTTTTATGTGCAACTCAAAAAAGTATTTCAATCATTTATTAACCATAATAAGAATTATAATGACATCAGAACTGCGAGTACTGGGAGAAACAGACAGTGAACTGTCTTATACATCATATACGTATCATGCAATTCACAAGCTTATCAGTGAATACACTGTGGATACTATCCAGACGCTTATTAATTGTACTGGAAGGGTGGATGCTGGATGGATGGATTATATATTCTACCTGTCTAACATGTGTATGAAGATTCTAATCCATTTTGGTAGGAAAACTGTAACCCGGTACTGTACATAGTTGGTGGTCCCTAACTTTAATGATGAGATGAGTGACACGTGGTGACAAACGAGCAGAGAGTGATTACCGTAGACATTTTATTGCCGGGGGGTGGGATCTCTCGCATGAATATTAAACACAGCTCACTAATCCGGCGTATTTGTCAGAAAGCATCCAGTGTCTTATGTGAAGGACACTACTGCGTTTAATGAATATGTGGTACTTCTAACCTTTTCTCAGGATGTTGTGAATTGCCGGGGAGAATACTTCAAAGACCTCCTAATTTGCATTGACATACCATCCTTTGAGGAAGCAAAGGTTGGGGACTTGAGGTGAGCTCTTCTATGGCTCATGTTGAAAACACTAAGATAGTTTAAAAGCTCATCAGTGGGAAGGACTAAGGACTGGACCGCCATGAGTGGCTTGATTAAGGCTGTGGGTATTGGCTCTACAACATCACCTGAGCATTGGGGGAACACGTCAATGTGTTTGAGGGACTTGGAAAAGGCAGTTGACCATGTCCCTCTTTTTGTTACCTCTGTTTTTTTGGGGGTACCAAATCCCCACATGGGCTATTAGGTACTCGTATCACCCGTGTCTGAATCCATTTCATGTTGCTGACATTCAAGCAGATTTGTTTCCATTGAGGCTTGGAGTCCGCCAAGGCTGTCCTTTGTCATAGATTCTGTTCATGACCTTTCTGAACATAACTTGTATTTATAGCCGAGATGTTGAGTTGAGACGGTACTGTTGGATTCACGAAGCCGCAATCTCCCACTGTTCACACAAGCAAGTGTGAAGGGGTCGGGATGTGGCTCATCTTCTCTACTTCTGAAACCATAGTCCTCAGTCAGAAAAGGATGGACAGCGTACTCCAAGTCTGAGGTGACATCCTGCCCCGAGTTCATGTTATTTTGGGATCTTGTTCACGAGTGAGGAAGGATGGAGTGGTGCAGAATCTGCAATGGATGTAGACCGTATCTGTCTTTGATCTAACTTTCTTCCTTCACCTCTGCATACGAGCTGTGGGTCGTGAACTTGTGACCAAAAGAAAAAGAATCCGGACACCAGTGGCTGAAATGAGTCTCCTTACCAGGGAATCTTGCCAGATAACTATCTAGTTCTCTTGGGTGGGACTCAAAGTAAAGCTGTTGCTCCTCATATGTAGCCAGATGAGGTGTCTCAGGCATCTGGTTAGAATGTCGGCTTGGCGTCCCACCTTCATGGGTACACAACTTCAGTGATTGCAAACTGTCAGTTTTGATTTTCAAAGTCTCAATCCAAGTTAATGAAAGGCTGCGGGCTGTAAGTGGAAGAACTAAAGAATTTTGATGCACTGGTGTAAATACATGTGTCAGAGCATTGCCACAGTAAAATGAAAGGATTTGAGGAGACCTACTTCTCAGACTAATGAAATTCTACCCCACTGCAAGCTATAATGCAAATAAAAAAAGATGATTGTTTAATTATGATTTCCCTGAAAGTGTCAATCAGAAGTAAGCGCAATTGTCTTTGTGAAAGCAGCTTTACACACACACACTCACACAAATATGACATGAACTAAATACATTATGTAGGTGTTTCAAAAGTTGGGTCTCTTGAGAACGTAGGATAACATGACATAGTGTGGAAACAATATTTTGTTGGTGGGGCTGCTGCTGTAGAATGAAATCAGAGCACCAATAACGAGGCCCCGAGGCTTGCTCTATTGATTTTACGTTGCGAAATGATTAAACGAGTTACCGCAAAGAGGCACATACCTGGTCTGAGTAAAAGAAGCCCATAATTGCTATGACCAGCTGGGTTAGGAAGACCATTGTCAGGCTGAAAGAGAACTGAAAGCAGAAAAGACAAATGTGACTAATTTTTACCAGACAGATTTGTCAATAAAGATAAAATGAAATATCTCTCTTTAGATTGGATTGAAGCTGTCGCTAGATGGGAAAGCAGCTGTTGCGCCAATATTTGTGATGTGTCTGTTATGAATGTTACCGTTTTGAGGAGGCGAATGTTTTCTCTGAGGGCTCCAACACAGCCGCAGAAAGTGATGAAGAACATGACCACCCCCACTACAATTAGGATGACAGCCGGGTCGATCAGGAACGTGTCCCGCACGGTGTCTGGCATAGAAACAGATGTGAGACGGGCTCTTGTTAGAGAACAGTTTTTGTTATTTTCCACCCTCTTCTTGATATATTTCTATTCATTGGCACATGTACAACATCCACACCTCCATAAACTATATTCCAGTTATTGTGCACCGTGATTTTCATCGTATTATCGCTGAGATTTTTGGGAGATTATTAAGGGCAAGCGCTATCAGTGGAATAACACCAGATTGATCCTTTGTACCCTGCAACCATGAAGCATGAAATATTCCGAAATAAGTAAATGATTTCAACAACGCGGCTCTTGAATGCAACTTACTATATTTGAGAAGTGTTGCAAAGTGCGACAAAGCTCGTTCTGCGGGAGCTGTGTGGAATTAATTGCCAACCCTGTTATAGACGGTAAGGCAAAATAATTCATTACCATTACTCAGGTTCCCATCAGACCCCTCACTAATATTTGAAAAAAGGATGTTGTCTGGAGGACGGTTGGGCTTGCGAGGGGGGAGTGGGTCAGGCGTGGTCTGGCTGTGATTGACAAGCAAGACTAAACTAGTCATGCTAAATAAAGTGAACAAATGCTATGCTGGTAATTGCAAGTTTGTATCACTAACTTGAAAATCAATATAAAGATGTTTGCAAATGCTACTATTCCAACTCGCTGAGGAGGCGTGTACGAGACTGTGCTGCTTGTATACACCACAGTGGCAGAGCGACTGTCAGATGCGCCAAGTGACATTGTAGTCTCTGCTTGTCCAATGAGAGGAAAAACAGCCTAATTGTGTTTATCCCAGTGTTTAATTTATGAAGACGGTGCCTCACAGACAGTTTCTGCTCCAAATTCAAACTTTCAACAAACATTTTTTTTTTAAAAAGGGGTATGGAACTGGAGCTCCTCAAGAGCTGTATCCCTCCTGTTTTTAATGTCACTTGCAACAAACCTCTCGAGGAACTGGAGTTCCTTACCCGTGCTCTGAAATGTAAAAAAATAAAATAAAAATACCAGAACCTGTAGACATTATTAGTAGACAGTAATACAATTGTTTTCGTGTAAATGCATGTATGTTCAGGGTAATAAACCAAGTGATTTACCAAAGCTGACCGTTGCAGGCTATTTATTACAGTGTGGACAAAAATGGGCGTACAAGGCTTGGTAAAAATAACAATAATACCGTACCTGTGGCTTTCTGGACTTTAGCATACACGCCAATTGCCACAATCAACAAGGAAAAAACCTATGGGAAAAACACAGACAGTGTTGTGTGGGCAAATGTTTTGAAGACAACTACAGGGAGAAATGATGCTATCCTGCTGAGGAAATTTTGCTAGGTTTTTTTTTTTTTTTTGCAGCTGGTTATTTTCCATTCAACCAGAAGAACATTTGCGAGGTCATAGACCAAACCAATCCAAACATGTTGTTTTGCAGGAACATAAAAGTTCCCATGAAGTCCAACATATGTATATATTTACATACATACTGTATATTACTATCACCATTGTTTCTGTTGTTGTTGTTTCATTGTTTATGTTTTGTTATTTATCTATTTATTTATTGCTCAAACATGGAATGCAGTCTGCTACTCGGGGAGTGAACGGAATGAGAATTTCATTGTGTGGTATAATAATACCATACATATGACAATAAAAACTCTTGAATCTTGAATATAAGAAGATGCAGAATTGAGCTTCAAGGAAGAGACAACATTTTTTTAGAATTCCAAATGTTATTTCTTGCATTTGTGTTTCTCGTTATCATGAAGACTCTTGACAGTATGATGCTGCTTCTTGGTATTGATGACATTTTATGAGATCTATTTTTGTAAAGTTGTAGCCAGGAGAAATTTCACTCCAGCTCAAACACTACTGGAAACTACTGAGGTATTTCTGACATAGTCGTTCTCTTTGCCTCTGGCATTTTGCTGACCTAAGCTACTTGTCACCGGTGAGGTTTTGATCATCACATCTAAAACAATTTTCTGGCATCTGAAAGAATTTACCTGAGGTGCTGAGAAGAAACAAAATGCATAGAAAGCTGGAACCGCAGATGCTTGTTCATTTTTCAGGTTGGAAATTCAGATCACATCACATGTACATGTCATCAACATTATAACTTATGTATCGCATTTAGTTCCAGCAAAGAGGTTTTATTTCTTGGTTACTCTCAAGGAAAACTTACAGAATATCATAATCCATTAAATAATACGAATAAATTAAATGAATAAATACATGTCATAAAACAGTAGTACTGTATGCTTCACGTGACTAAGCATCTGCAGTGTGTTTGGTTGGAAAAAGAACGTTCATTTTCCAGTACATACTGTTAAATATGCTATTCTGTTACAGAATGGTTCATTACAGCATAAATATAGTATTGCTCAATTACAATAAAAGGCACGTTTTTTGCAAAGCTACTTTTTTCTTTCCTGTTCGAGATCATGGAACCATGCTTTTTCACAAACATACCACTTGTCCTTGGACAGAAAAAAACGTCCATGTGACTGTCTTTCTTCTTATTTTTAAAATGTCCCATTGTCTGTGAACAGACGGCAAATGTGTTTTCCTTCAGCTGTCATCATCAACAGTTGCAGAGATGAGAAGGAAGTGAAAGCGGGAGAGGGGGATCAGGGGGTAGCATGGTGAGGAGCTTGGCATTCTTTGTGCTTAAAGCCAAACACGAGAAACAGTAGAAAGTAGAAGCTCAGTGTGGAGAGCGGGAATCACAATTTAGATATGGGCAGCCCACACTGTGCCCCAAAACAATGAAGACTGGAAGAAGTTGCCGGAGTGGAGGTGTGGATGGTATTATCTGTTCAGGGCAGAGATGTTGACAAATGACTTAGCGGACTGAGCTCTTGTTTTGTTTCTCATGTCACATCTAAACATGAACGATCAAATACTGAAACCATCCTAACATTGGGAAATTTCCCAAAATATGAAAAAAAAATGTGGGTATGCCGAGTGGACACGTGTTCAAGCACTTGAACTTGTGGTCAGGGACTTGAGACTTGGGACTTGGAATTTCAAGACTTGACTTGGACTAAGACTAACGTGCTCGTCTGTGGGGCAGGGTACCATTTTTACTGAAAATGGTACCCTGAAAATTACACATTAGACAATACCAAATGGAAACAAAATAACAAAAATAGCGCTTCCTATTGATTGCGTTGTCAAGGCTAATTTCTCTCCTCTGTCGATTTCTCACCTTGAATAAATACTGCATATTTTACAACAGATGTACACTGAAAAATAACTGCATATGTACAAGCTATTGTGTTTTGCTCTCAAGAGGATTTGTTTTGTTGATGTTCTGTAGCTATACAGACCTGTAGTCTGAGGCATAATTTGATTTTCCAAAAGGCTTTTTTTTCATATATTTTGTATTCCACCTAAGTGTTCGGAATGTGTTTGGGGCTGAACAAAAGAGCAGCAGACAAAAGAAAATGTTCTTGTTTTGTACACCGTGGTGTTTTAAAGATTTTTCAAGTCAGTTTTCTTTTTGTTGCTTCCAGCATAATGTTGGTTATGTAGGAGTGAGGCCACCGGCAGTCCCGTTTTCTACTCTTCCGCGGTATTTTTGAGTATTCAATGCATGCGTGGTGAATATAAGCCCGCTCGGTTTTTCAGGCTTTTCAAAGAGATGAATCAGGTGAATTGTACGGGGTAGGTGAAAGCCAGCTGAACAGAGCCACGGGGACACGAAGACAAAAGGCTCGATGGATTAGACTCACAGTGTTCACTTCCGAGCTCATGTCCAAAAAACAAAGTCAACAGCCGGGCCGCGTGCCTGCTGGTGTGGCACTTACTGCCGAATGGCTCCAAAACCAGTATGGACGTTAACTGTTTGTATTACCGAGCCGGGGCACCAAGCAAAGAGATGCGGGAGTGGTTGGAAGGATTCACGTGGACTCTGGTCGTGCAGAATTTGACAAAGCAAAGAGTGGCGTAATGGATCTAATTTCAATAGTGGGGCAATTTAGTTCTGAAACAACTTATTTTGCTGCTTGACTGGGCTGCGGAAATAACAAAAGTATAAAGGAAAAGAACAGAGTTTGGCTAAGGAACATTTGGGATGTATATAGGTACAGTTTGTTATAAATGACACTTTTACCCTTGAAATACTCAAGAGAGGAGGGCAATGTGTTGAGCGAGGTTACTTAGTAAATGGACATGACTGCTATAGCAATTTTCTACTTGAGATACTCATGTTCAATTGGGGGTTCATTGTCTTGCTCAAGGACACTTTGACATGGTCACAGTGATGGAGGGTTGAACCCACAACCTCTCAGTTGGGAGAGAACCACTTTACCAGTGAGCCATATCACCCTTCCTAGGCTTGGTTCAGAATGCAGGGCTTAATGCTCAATTTCTATTCTTTGTGATTCGATGTTTTGGCAGGTTGTTGACATTTCCGAACAAATGTGACCTGTGTGTGAACGCTAAATGGCTCAAAACTGTCCCGTGTGCTCATTGAGGACACAGTGATGTCACAGACAGTGGGTGTGCTTAACGGAAGTACCTGTGATGTGCAAAGGCTGTCAAATCATAGCCGGAATATTTTCAATCTGTTAAAATTAAAGAATTAATTGCATTGAGGAGGTGAAGGGTGACATTTTTTTTTGCCACGGCATTTCGTACAGTGCCTGCAACAGCGAGAGGGAGACCGAGGGATAAAATGCACCACGTTCTCCCTCCATTAAGTTGTCTCCCTCTCGTCCACTATTGTTTGATTTTTTTTCTCTCCAAACAATCTGCTTCCGCATTTTCGAGCGTAGAATTGTGACGTTTGTTGCTTTTTGTCTCGCGTGAGTTGGATAAATAAATGTGACTTGGCCGTTCAGTCTTAAGTAGGGCTGCACAATTAATTGTGTTTTAATCACAATCACGCGATCGATTGCCACGATTAATTACGCTGATTCATGGCGATATTAACATTTAAAAAGTCAAGCACTTCTTTTTTTAATTACAAGTCAAATCAAGCACTACCACCAGGGGCGCAATGGTTCCCACATGTTTGCATGACAAAAGCATCTTATTTTCTCACCCTAATATATTATTTACCAGTGTAAAATGGCCTGATTCCTAATATTCACAGTGCTAGCTGACAATTAAGACCCATTTTGAAAAATCCGTTTACTTCATTCTAAGTAGGCTTATTTTTTCTGGGTTTTTGCACCCAGCAAGCACAGTATTTTTCTGACTATAAGCCGCGACTTTTTCCTCATGATTCGAGCACTGCATCTTTTAGTCCAGTGCGGCTTATCTGCTGTTTTTGCCCACTGGTCAAGGAAATGTGTGTATCTGCTGAAAGAATCAGTTTATGGAACAACTATGAAATAGAACTGAAAAAATGTGAATCAATGGCTAAGCTCAAAAAGAGTTTTAAAATATATTATTAAAAATATTGTTTAATGTCTAAATTGAATAAGATCTTGTATAAAAGTTTGTGATGTGTAAATATGATATACAGTATATATGATTCTATTTATAATTTTATGATTGTATATATTATTTATGTGCATCGTGTGCAGTGTTCACTAAATTAATCTATCAATTAAAGAGTGGGAGACAGAATGCTATCAAAGTGTTGATTTCAAGTTTGAACTGCTAGTTAACTCTGCAGTATTCTGTTGGTGATGTGTAGGTAATATCATTCCACCCATTTACTATAAATAGGACGTTGGGACTAAACATACAGGCATGCTCAGTCTGTTAAAGAGAGGAGGTTGCAGTTGATAGACAATTTAAAAAATATATTAAAAGAAAATTAAAACTTTCATATCCCACCTTTTTGCATAAATATCTGATGTTATGACCCGCATCTTATAGTCCAGTGTGGCTTATATGTGGCAATTTTTTTTTTTTTTTTTGCTCAATTTTTGCTGCTGCGGCTTATAGTCCGGAAAATGCAGTAACTTAGCTGTGTTTCTCTGTGTGCCAAGTTTTTACCATTAATGATTATTTACTTTATTTACTTATTTTAGTCCATTATTATTATTATTATTATCATTTGTTAGTATCACGCCATGAAGCCATGTTTATATAACGCTTGTTTAAGAAAAAGGGCAATAAATAGACTTGTTTGATCAAAAATGACGAACAATCGTGATTTCAATATTGACCAAAATAATCGTGATCATTATTTTGGCCATAATCATGCAGTCCTAGACTTAAGTCGCATGTCTAAAGATCGGATATGTATTGTGTTTAGTACCACATACACAACTGGACAGGGTCGCATTTGAAAAAATGCATGTGTGTTGTGTAATCTTGTTTTCTCTATTCAGTTGAGGTATAACAAGTATAATTCAAGTTAGTGCTGCTTTGTCCCTACTGTGGATGTTTTCAGCTAGGGTGAATGTCACTTGGAGGAGGCTTGTTGGCATTTCTCAACATCAGAGGGCTAAATTTAGTCTATGTAATCACAGTTGGCTTGTGCATTTCAATGGAAAGGCATTTTGCCCATAGCCCCGGGCTATTTAATCTGAATGTTTCTCTTTCATTCAGTTCATTATTTATTTTCAGAAATTTTGCAGAATTTAATTTACTGGATGTGAAGAAACACAATACTTTTTTAGCATTCCAGCTGTTGGTCGTAACTAGAATGAAGCTAAAAAATAAAAAGATCTTGTGATACTTTCAACAAAATAGTGGTTTATTTCTCCAATGCTTTTGTGCTTTGTTTTCACACAAAGCCAATGTATTGCCAAACTGAGGTTTAATAATGAGAGAACATGGTCAATAACCATTTCAAGATCTGAATATCAGCAATAATTAGATTATGGAAGACCAGGTAATTATTAGCCATTAACCTGAATAAGCTCATAGGTTTTTAAAACCCTGGGTTATCCATTTTTTAATCCAAATTTTTGGTCACATAAACACGTTGAGTGTACCTTTTTTGAATGGGACATTGTTATTTTGTTCTGCCAATGCGCTATTGGCAATTATTGGTCTTTTGAGTACAGACGCTCCTCTACATATGAACGTCCGACTTACCAACATTCGGCGATAAGAACGAAGGTGCCTATACATCAGATTTTGTATTTAGTGCATTTTTAAGACCAGCTCTGGCGCTGCCATCGTAAACAAACCTTTCGCTCAGTTCGTCTTTTTCTCTATGTTACTGTAGTGCACTGGTGCCCAACATATAGCTCAGCTATTTCATCTCTTTTGCAGTTATCACTACACACAAAATGGGTCGTTCCGAATGGTTAGACAACCCTAATTCTGACCTTAACCCAGATATTGCCCGCGTGTAAGTGAATATTGAGTAGACTATATGTACACATGTAATGCAATTAGTAAGACATGCAAAATATACCAGAGTATACTCAGCATTTGACAACAGGGGAAAAAAAGGAAAACCCTTGAGGTAGTTGAGGTGCCATTGCCGCTTGTTACCACAGACACAATCTTATTCTTATTTATTATTAATAGAATTTGCTCCAGGGTTTTATTAATGTAATCCTTTCTGTTAGATTGAACTCATTATTTTAGCTGATGAGATCAGGATTATGTCATGACGGATTTGACAAAAAATGCATTAAAAAAAAAGTCTCTTCCTCGTTTTTGTTTACACTGACCTGTGGCCTTTCAACCATCTATTTTTACTCACCCAAAATAAGAAGCTGAAAAAGAAGAGAAAATATCGAATCCAGGGATTGACGAAAGAGAACGTCTCTGCTCGATCCAGATGATGTTGCCTGTCCATTTCTTCTTTTTGCCCTTCTTTCCAGTCGGGCACATCGAAGCGCAGTGAGTTTAGCTCCAAAAGAGCAATCAGATCTGCTATGCAGATAACCGCCCTGTGAGTCTGCGAGGAGGGGGTTATAGCCTGGATGTTTTGGGGGAATGACCACATCATGCTGGTGAGGCCCAGAAACATCCATACCAACCTGAAGGTCAGAATGAACAAACACACTGCAGCTTAATGACTGCCCTTTCGTCCACTTTGACATCAAAATTCTCTCTGCCTGCAGATATTGAATCTTTTAGTATGGTTGATGCGTGGGCTTTGCTCTGCTGTAGAAAACGGATGCTTTTTTCATGCAATAAGCAAATGTAACATGCTAGCTCCAAAAAGCGGTAACAATTTTCACTGTATGTAGTCAAGGTTTTTCAGGGTAACATAGTGCACCAGCACTTGAATTAACATGTCTTCCTCGCAGTTGAAAAGCTTGTTTCAAACTCAGTCCAGGCCCTCGTGCTTACTGAGCCCCAGCTGAGTGCTTGGTTTTCCTCCATTTACTAAGAACGTGTACAATTGGTGAATTCATGACTAATTTATCAACGTGAATTTGAATCTGAATAACTGTTAGTCTTAATGTGCACTTCGATTGAGCAGGGACTAGTGGTGGAGCATGCCTCTTACTCAAAGTCAACTGGAATAAGCTCTCGCTCGCCTGCAGCTGCAATACTTGATGTGTATTGTATTTGTTTCCTTTTTTAAATTGGCGGTGCAGCTCATAATCTGAGATACATTATTTAAGAGTTTCAAAGTACTATTTACCTCAAGGCAATGTCAGGCCACAGAATTTGCTGTGAGGTGTATTTCAATCCATCCTCAAACTGAAGATAAGATAAGATGATTACACTGTCATTTAGATTAAAAAAATGTTTTTAGAACTTCTAAAAGCACTGTTTATACTGCACTCATGCGGTGTGATGGGTCTGCGTGGCAGGATGAAACAATGACAGTATCCCGGTTGCCATTGTTGCTCTATTTGGAAATTTTGACTTAGCAACCTCCTAGAGACTTTTGACAGTGGTTAGATGAGAAGAAGGTTTCAAAGTGTATTCCGCTAAGACGGCTCTGTGGTATATTTCAAACCAAGGGGGGAGAAGTACTTTCTAAAGCACATCATTTTATGTCATCTCTTGTCCAGACATCACATTTGCAGTGTTAAGGTTGTTTTTTGGTTGTCCGGACTTCACGTAAAACTGGTCTGTCATTCCAGATATGCGGCCTGGATCGAGCAATCCTGCTATTGTTTTAACCCTTGAATGCATGAATGACCTTAACCTACAATTTTCGACGAGTGGGGTAAAAAATAACCCCAATTGAAATCAATCCGTTTTTGCAATAAACTTAAAAAAATTCTTTCATTTAGGAGCAAGATGTTTTTTGTTTTTATTATAGTTTGTTTAAAAGACAAGTGGCCTTATTTTTAAACAATTTTTATTCACATTTGATTACAAAACCGTCAACAGAATGAACATAGAGTTCACAGACAAATATTGTCTCTTTTCTCACTGTGTGCAACTTTTACAAACTTCTTGCCTCTGGCTGTGATCAGTGCACACAAGAATACTAATTTCCAGCAGCAATTAGTGGTTATGCAGTGTTTGTTGCTTGGACACTTCAGACATTTCTTTTGCTTCTGTAGGCCTTGTGTGCTTCTCTCCTGTGGCTGGATTGCATCTTTTGACACTCCACAGGTTACCTTTACTTCACTGATGTCATTTGGTAGGTTTGCGTTAACTTCCGGTTGACTTTTCATGTGAGGACTCACAAGCGTCTTTGAGAGCTTTGTTAGAAAGTGTCGCCCTGCATTGCTGATACCTGTGTTCGCTTCTGGGTGCTGGGCCCTGAAAAATGAGGGCATTCAAAGCAGCGATATCAATTATGTCTTACAACAGCACCACATCTTCTCTTCATCTGGCACTTGCAGGTGTATGTGTCAACCTTGTGATCCACAGCATCTACATTTCCTTTGGTCTGCTTGTATGACAGGATCACTTTTCTTTTCTTGGGGCTGTTTTCACCCATCATCTTGCTGTGGTGCATTGTGCTGAGGGGCATAACATGCTTTCTATTCTTTCTGACATAACTGATTAAGGCCATGCTGCCATTGAACCCAAATTTAGCGCTGTGGACTTCCTTGGAATTAGAAGCCTTCGTGGGTGGATCAATGCAGTATCTGGCTGGTTCTGTCGCAAAGTTCCCACAATTGTCAGACCCTTCTCCCAAATATGCTCAGTAAAAGGTACACTCGTGAAGAAGTTGTCTGTGGTGTGTTAGACAATAATCTGGTCATCTGCATCTGGGGTGTCATATTCTGAATCACACCTCCCAATGGGCTTTTCATCCCAGCCATCCAACATTATTGGCTTGCAAGGTCTTTATGTTGTCTTCTAGCTGGCCTCCTATCAGCTATGATACTCTAGATGGGAAAACACAAAAAGGGAAGAACACACAACTATAACGTAATACATAGGTACCGTATGTAAATATTTGTGCATTATACGTAAGTAAATGTAAGTAAATATGTAGAAAAATAATTTTGTAGTTGGTAGTCAGCTAACAAACAGAAAAGTAGGCTAATTTGATGACAATTAGACTCTATAATTGTAAAGTCACAAATGACGTTCTGGGTGGTGAGACTGCTGGGATCAGACAGTAACAGTGTAACAGTAACAGCTCTGTGACAGTAAATGTATACTGACACTCACAGCTAAAACGAGTCAAAGGTTCCTATGAGCAACCCTTGAAATTACACAGAAAATGTATGGGGTCATTTTTGACCCCACTTATGGAAAAGTGGGGTAGTGATACAAATGCTGCAATTTCTTAAACAATTCGAAGAATTTACAATTCGCATCGTATATTCGAATTTGAAAAGCAGTAGTCCCAATAGTTCCTTTCATCTGTATCAAGCATGGTAGAGTGTGTGGATGCAACTTGTTCTTCCATTGCAGGTGAATTTAGCAGAGGCGCTGATGAGCCAACTGCAGTAACTTACGCTTGCCTGTGGTACGCAGAGATTTCGGTTTTCACAGAGGTCAGTAAGCCTCTTCATTTGTGATTCAGCTCAGCGTTGGTCCTTGTACGATTCCCCACGGCAGCGACATCCTGGGCAAGGTTGGCCCCGATAGTTTCTTTTAGCAAGAGTCAGCCCTAAGTGACCAAACAAAACTGCATGGATCCCTTTTGACATCCACCAGGAAGTCAACCTGAAAAAGTCAACTTGAAATTCAGCTTATTTTTACATGTAATTATCTTCTTAATCCCTTGACATCTTTGAGTGCTTTTATACATAGCTCAGACTGTACTTTGACCAACTGTACAGCATTGCCAAGCTCTCAATAAGTTTCTTGAGCATAGTAACTTTAATTAGCCACAGCACTGCGGGCAAGCTGTTTATCTTTACTCCACATCGATCAATCAATAGGCACAGTGTGATCATGAAATTACTTTTGCTTGACTCTTTGCTTTTCAAACCGTTCGACTTATTACCCATGTAATAAAAACATGCTCACCCTCCAACTGTTTTCATATTTACAGTTTGCTTTATTATTTTTACACATTTCAATGACATTCGCAAGTATCTGGAAAAAATTGAATTTATGGAGCTTCCATTGGAAATGAAGCACATTTCTTTTGAAATAATTAACTTCACTCAAATGTATAAGACACACCAACACTTTGGCAACAATGTAAAACTACTCTCATCTTAAGTAAACTCTTCATATTTTCTTGTGTTTGTATCCGTAAGTTATACATTTGTTGCGTGTTAAGCGTGTCATATTTCCCACATTGCGAACGATCAGTGTAATGTTGAATGCGCTCGAAGCTGTTGTTTTTCAGCAGCATCCACGTTTCACCAAGTTTATGGTTGTGTGTATATGACGAAAGGCCGCACTTGATGAACGAGTCAAATGGATTAGCTTTCTGTGTTCTACAACTGGTGCACTCGTAATTAAATCAGCTGGAAACATCATAACTTTTTTCTCTCGGTTTAAGTAATATTCCTCAGCTGCTGTTAGTTGCAACAGGCACTTGAGGCTAACAGCCAACTGACGCCCCCTGTTCTCTAGCTCGTCCCATTACCGTAATTATTGTAAGTAAGAATATGGCCAATATAAAAATTCGCATCTGTGTTTCAAAACTCGGCTTGTGTGGCTGACAGATGAATCTTCCTCGAATTATGTAGAAAAAAAATTCAAATTTTATGTTTATGTTTCTGTTTATAGGTTGCACCCATACTTTGGCCTTAATTTTTGGGGGAAAAAAGTGTGTCCTGTATTTGGGGAATTACAGTAATATGATTGACTTGACACAAGAAATAATGTTAGCTAACTGCATAAACTTAAGACAGACTTATGTTGCCTTGCTAGCTAGAGCTTCAAACTGTTCAAAATAATATTATTAACATTTGAAGTAAAAAAAAATCATGTGTTCGATGGACGCACTTTAATGTGTCTCCCTGTCAAAAATGTTGTTTCTAGGATGCAGGTATGCAGACAAATGAGCGAAGAGAGAGAGAGAGAGAGAGAGAAAGAGAGAGAGAGAGAGAGAGAGAGAGAGAGCCTTCTCTCTCTCTCTCTATATATATATATATATATATATATATATATATATATATATATATATATATATATATATATATATATATATATATATATATATATATCCATTAACAGGGTCAATTTTTCCGCTCATTCCATGCCGTAGTGATTTTTTTTTCCTTTCCTAATCTGTCACACTGATACAGCTTCAAAGGCATTAACTTTAGGCCTCACTGGTATATTTTGTATTTTCTATGTAATCATTTGCTTTTTAAAATCATCTTTTCATCGGAAGCTGTGAAATCTTCTCTTGTGACTTCAGACAAAAACGTTTCCATCTATCTTTAAATAATAAGAACATCAAGCACACGTCTTTTAGCGTTGGCTAACGTAAGGTACAGTCAACGCCACATTAAAAATAAAAGGCAAAGAGTGGGTGGCATTGGGGAATTTTTGTGACACTCTATCCTTTATTTAAAAAATATTTGATTTTAAGAAGAAAGCCAGGGTAAGTGCACCACTTATTCAGAGTGCTTTCACATGTAGCAGAAAAAAATAAACTCCACAGGACAAACAATTCTGGCAAGTATCAGATAGTGCCATCCAACAGAACACAACATCAAACACACCATTTTTAGAGCACATATCTCAGATATTCGGCTTAAGCACAGACAGGTCGGAGAATCGGGAGATCAAAGAAATAAGATGTCAAAGGTGGCAAAAAACACGAAAAACAACTCTTAAAATTCTCCACAGCAGACAAAAGCCAATTACTGCATATGCATTCTTCCTCCATCTCCGCGGCCTAGTGGGTGTTTCCACAGATGAGAGGGGAAAATCATCTCCACTTCCTTTTCCTTCCAAGAAAAAAAAAAATCGAAGATGCAAATGCAGTGAAACATGATATATATCTAAAAAAAGAAACACTAACAAAATACATTTACATAAATGTACATTACTCCCATCTTTGAGAGGAAAAAAATGTCACTCATGAGGAAATAAAGAATTAGCTTTTGTATTGATTTTTAAAATGGAAAAATTCAGATATAATAATTTGAGGCGTTTCATCAATTCAAAGGAATAATATCTAACCTGAAAAGGACAATGCGCTAAATAATTTCCTTGACATAACAACAGTTTGTCACCTTCTTGCGTGTTCTATAATTACTACACTGGGCGCTGTTCTGATGCAGTGTAGAGTCAATGCCATTGTTCCTGTTCACAGTTGTGGTGTGTGTACATACAGAAATACTGAAAGGTATTCTTTGTTTCCATCATCATTTACATGTAATAACCCATATTACAGATCTTATGACATACATACTGTAAAGGAAATCATCTTTTTACAGGATTCCAGTTGGTTCCACAATGAGAGAGCCTAAAAGTGGATTGCATATGAGCCTCCATATTGGGGAAGCGTATGGTAACAGTTTGGATAAGGGAACTTCCAGCTAAATGATAAATAATCACTTGGACTCCAAATTTGGCCTTGGAATTAATCATGCCTGGATTATCTGTTTACTTCATATTTGTCTAGGTTTTGTTTAGCTTTGGACCACGGTTTTCTGAGTTAACTGTAAATTGTTGCATTCCAATTAAAAGGTGTGTGGGGACCAAGCAGCTTTTTTCAAACACATGTAGGGCGAATGTAAATAACTGATTTGATAAACGAACTTTGTTTATCATTGGACCTCACACAGTGCCACTTTTAAAACCTGCTGATCATTCCGTCACATTCTAATTTAATTAAATTCCATCTTAAGGAGGATGACAAGAAGTGTGAATTACTGAAAACCCTTGCTGGGATTCAAGCGGTGCTTTGTGACAAATTTGCATCGCTATCAACTCAGACGTAATTGTCTTTAGCGCCTGTAGTCTTGTTAAGACAGAGCAACACTCTTACACCTTGTAGAGCGCGACATTGCATTTGGCTAATCCCTTATCTTGCAAACATTTAATGATGTCATGTTTGCACAACGGGTCTTTGTTGTGAGAGGGGAAAAGGCAGTGGGATGAGCCAAAACAAACAAACAAACAAAAAAAAAACTGTCACACGGCAACAGTCAATGTACAAAAATAACAGTATTAAACATCTTTTGTTGAAACAGCATTCATCCTCGATTGAGACGGAACATTTACAAAGCCATGAAGATGTGAACAGTTGAGAGGGAGTTCAAGCTGAGATGTTTTTTTCACTGTTTCAGATTTCCAGCATATAAGAGTTTGGGGTTGTGCATCAAATGTGTGACTCTAAATCCCTTTTTTTTTTGCTTTTTTTGCTAAAACGATAGGTGTGAATCTAAGTGCGAATGATTGTTTGCCTTTAGTGGTGACCAGCCCAAGGTGTACATTGCCTCCCACCCCCAAGTCAACAAGCATGGGTTCCAGCTCACCCACTCACAAGAACAAGTGGTTTAGAAAATGGATGGTCGGGCAACACTGCAATATGCATTGAACATCTTGCCTCCAGTCAGCCGAACACGCCTGAACTGTCACAGCTGTTTCCTCTCCAGTCTCTCCGGGGTTGGCGATGGCCCACGCAGCAACCTTCCTACTGTGTTTAGCGTTCCCCGTTTGCAGAGTGCAAATGTAAATAAGGGATGTGCCAAGAGTTTGCGCTCGCGGCTGAACAGAAGAGCTGTGCCCACTCGTGCCTGCGCTGTACATCAGCAGCTGTCATGTTCCAAACTTTGGACGCGACTAGTCGAGTTGGAGCATATGGACTACGAAGTGAATCGATGCCAGCAGGGTCGCTGCATGTTGGGGTCATTCTTTTACTTCATGTCACCATGACCTTTCTCTTCAGAAAATTGTCTCTCAAAAATAATAATAATTGAAAAAAAAAACCTATAAGATGGTTGGAACAAAACAGAAGGAATCATCTATAGATCTGATACATCTTGTCTAATGGCCAAATTCCAGCAGGGCAAAGAAAAAAAAAGCAACTAGTGATGCAACATTATATTTTAAAACTCGGGACATTTTGTGATGATTGCATACAGGTTATGAGGATAAAGAAGCAGTTTCATGTCTGAGGTCCAAAGATGCACTTGGAACAACATTCCAATGATTTTTTTTTTTTACCTGCACCAGCAAAGAAATGCTGTGAGAAATGAATGAGCCACATGATTCTTAAATTCCAAAATTAAAAAAAAAAAAAAAAAAAACACAGCAAAAAGTCACAACTGTTGAACCAAGTATCACATCTCCATCAAATGTATTGATACATGTCCCAGCCAAATGATTCTTTAAAAAAAAAAAAGTCACAACCGTTGACCCAAGTTTCACATCTCCATCAAATGTATTGATACATGTCCCAGCAGCTTTAAGTGTGCCTTACACCGACTGTGTGTTTAGACTGGACATTCGGTAATCCCACCAAAATATGTACGGGTAAATGTTAGGAAACTACATTGAGGACATACCTCGACTACAAAATGTAATTTTGAATGGATTTTTAAATAGTCCAACTGCACTAGAAATGAATCAACTCTTATTGCAAATTATATTCATTTGCACCAAAAAAAAAAAAAGCTTAGTGTACAGTTCAAAGCAAGAAGACACCAAATATCTTAACGTAACTAATAACAAACTTAAAGGTGGGTCATTATTTTTACCTGAACGTGGTCATTGATTGAGAGTTTCAAATAAAAATACATTTGCATATAATGATTTCCTATTTAGTTTTATATGTGCATGTGTTTCTGAGAAAAATGCCTCTCAATTTGATTAAAGTGCAATTACAATGGGGAATTATGCAAAACTCATTAAAAGTGCCTGTATCGTGGCATATTCAACTTTCTAAAGTCACCTATAGGATTGTCTGATTGTACAGAGTTCCCTTGTTTTCCGTGGTTAATGGGGGACTGGAAATCACCCGCTGTAAGTGAATTCTACGAAATAGGATTTGCCCCCCGACAGACATTGTACGTACATAAATAAAGTTTATGAAATGTGTTCAATTAATCCTTGCCCACCTTTCCTCTTCATGTCCATTGATCTCTATAGTATGGAGGCTGAACAGGCGTGTGTCTTTTTTTATGCACGCTTTGTATTCTTTTACAACAAACAACATTAAGTGTGCCAGAGCGTGGCAAGAGCAGCCGCTAACTCTTCCCATGTCACCCAAACTGGAGCCTATAATGACGGGGAGGCAGAGTTCACAATGCAGCAATCGTTATATTTGGATTCATTTGATATGTTTTTACGCGCCGCTTCAACACACGTGCACACTGTGTTCTCTTCACATAATGCCAAGACTCCGTCGATGTAGGTAGAATGGTGAGCAGTGATTTAGTTTTAAGCAAAACTGCCTTTATTTGCAGCTGAACACGAGCAAATATAAACACAGGCTGGTTAAGACTGCACGTTAGAAAGAGCGTGGGCGTGTTATTGCAGTACATTGGGTAGTAAAACAGTGACGTAAAATGCCGTAAACACAGCATCGTTGGTATTCCCAATAAGACGGTTGACATATACAGTTTTAACAAAAGCATCGAAGCGACAAAAACTGAAGCCTGAAATGGCGAGGGAATCCTGTATATCACCTTTGGCACAGTGACGATTTAATTACTTATTTTGGTGGCTATATTTCTAACCCCGCGCGCCACATTTATGCCTTTTGTTTGGGTACACAGCTCACTGCCATGAGAATGTGATTGGGTGCCTGAATGGTATGGGTGTAGTACCTACTGATTGACATAACTAAGTGAGCATCCTTGTTTTCCCCGATCTAGAGAGGCTGGTCGTGAGAGCGTACCACTAGCTGAGTTCACATGTAACCATATATTTTTATGATAAATAATCCAAATGACCAATCAAAATGAAAATAATCGGTATGAACATCTCAATCTGAATTTGAACAAATCATACGATCGATCGGCTGATCTGATCAACGGAACAAGCATGTACTGTAATTGACAGATCAGAATAAGTGAACTCATCTTCATTCGGAATGATTTCAATCGGAATAACAAAAAAAAAAAAAAAAGTCTCTGTGTAAACCTGGCTAGTGAGACGATTGGAGATAGCTAAATGAATCAAACCACTTTTTTTGTGAGGAAATAGCATTGTAACGTGGTCAAAAGCTCCAAGAATCCAAAATTTTAATGTGCATGATACAGGCCCTTTCAATACTCTTGAGGGGAGCTAGAAATTTTGTGTGGGAGGTACTGTGACACAGTCCATCAATGCAGCTTTATTCAGCATAGCACTAAATATTGAAACAGTAATAATAATAGATGCTTTTTATATTTTTAAGTCTCATGAGATATTGGAACTGTAGGATGACAAAAGCAACAGAATTTTGCTGATTGATGTACCATATCCCATATTGACCAATGAAGTTTCAGGAGGATTTGTGGACAAGAAAATATCAGAATCATAAAGATGAGTTAAAACAAAACATTCTGGGAAAAAAAGTAGAATTAAATAATTGACCTTCAGTAAACAAAAACACTTTTTCTCTCGTGTGTACTAAAACCAACGTAAAGGGGGAAAATAAAAATCAAATTTTTAGAGAATCTTAAGAAGATCTCCAGGTTTTGCTGTGGCAAAGCTGTCCCTTTTTAGAGTACAAATTATGTGTCTTCTCAAGGGAAAAAAATGCTACTCACATCTTTTCAAGCTGTCTGCCCATTTACACATATGCTGGCCTAATTTACGTAGCATAAAAATAAATGCCATTCAAATTAGTACCGTCTACATTTCCACTGGAGGTTCGTCGAGTTCACTGCAACTGGCAAGTCAATGAAAGGGAAGAAAGTAATGTGCTGCATTATAAATTGCTTATTTCCTGTTTCAAAATCAGGAAAAAAAGTAACAAATGGTTATGGAATGAGGTTTCATATGCTTCCCACCTGAGGCCATTTACCTTGAAGTTAGAGCACCAAACATATAGAACCAACCCCAAAGATTTTCAGTGTTTAAGGAGGCAGATTGATTCGAAAGCTTCTCGTCAATCTGTGATAAACAGTCCCAAATAGATGTTCCCTTGGGGGCATGTTGCCGTAGCTATCCGTCTTTGCTTTGATCGTCCTCCTCTCCCGCCAACTTGTCCTCTGGCTTGCAAGGAAGCAAAACGCACATTGAGTGGTTGAAAAAAATCTGTGTAATAATGTGAATATCATCTGGGATGCTGTCGGAAAGTCGGGATTCATTGAGATATTCGAAATAGGTATGGAAATCCCAACTTTTCTTGGGTTTGTTTTTTAACAATTATTTAATTGATGACTTTATGGTGGTGTGGATTTTGACAATTACCCACATAATATTCAGATACTATATCAAAGCTTGTAATACGAAAATATTTTTCTCAAAGCCTTGCAACTTTTTTCACGATTGACCTTTTTTTTTGTTTGGCTTAATGAACCTTTTTTTTTTGTTTGGCTTAATTCTACTTTGTAGTGAGGACATTAAAAGATAAAAGGGAGGAGAGTTTACCCCCCGACTTCGAGAGACTGAAGGGGGGAGGACAAATAAGTGACAGCGGATTATAAAAGAGGAAACCTTTTGCCGCCTCCACAAACACAATTTATGATATCGCCATGAATACTGCCTTTGCCTCTAATGCCCGTGATTCTCTGCGTTTTCATGCCCTTCTTTTTTTAACCTTTGCAGTGTGGAACAAAGCGATAAAACACACACATACACCACAATTTAGTTAGTAATCTCAATGGGGGAATTTCATCACCCAGGATCTTTCTCTTGACAGTCCTGGTGGAGCTTTAATAAACAACCGTTTTACACAATTTATATTGTCTCAGTGGGACTTGTGCCGACGCTGGAGTGTGGCAGCACACAGTGTGTTTTTACCCAGGCAGAGTTGTACCATTTTTCAAAGAATAAAGCGAAATTTAGTACAAAATGATTCCTCTCCCTTTAATAACTTCCTCCAATTTCACTCGCTTTACCAAAAATGCTAGTCAAAGGGAAAATATATGAGTCATGGATCATAATAAACACAATCCTGACATGTCTATGCTCCTCACGTCAAATGCAACACACACTATATTGTACTTACATTCCACAGGAGCATCACGCACATACAAAATGTATTTGGAAAAAAAAAGGGTGGTAAAAGATTTGAAGGTAAGTCATGAAGTAGAAAACTAGCATGCCATTTGTTTTTTTGTTTGTTTTTTTTTTCCATTTACAAAGGAGAATTAGGGTTGATTTTTTTTTTAAGCATACAAGAAAGACGAATATTCCACGAGAAATAGATGGGGAGACGTTTTAAGTTCCTTTCCCCAATGAGTGAGGAGTGTTAGCAAAAGTCTTAAACGTCTTAGTGTTTGTGTGCGCTTCCTTCCAGCAAATTAAGAAAATGAAAAAAAAAAAAAAAGTGACGACCAACAAGATTCTCTTCTTTGCCAAATTACTTGTCATGTCTCCTCTTCCGGTTGTTTTACTCTTTGGCAAAAAAGTGGCGAAAGGGGAGAGAACAGAGCGGCAACACATGGAATCTGCACACACAGTCTGGAACCAGTCAAAGAATGGTTAAAGAGTAGTGGCAGCGGTGGTAGGGGCGAGGGGTTACATTTAAGCAGAGTTCCATCCCTTCCGGAACCGATGGGGCTAGGCATCATACTTCTTCCCTGTTCTGTGGATGTGATGGAAAAGCGTCATGGAGAACGCCATGCCCAGGAGCTGTGAAGGAAACGAGGAGAGAGTGTGTCAAACTTTTCTGTGTTAATGTACATGTGGGCGTATGTGGGGTGTTTCATTTTCACGAGGCCCGTATGCGATTTCGATGTACAATACAGCACATTTTCATTCACTCGCCTACAGATGGAAGCCGGAGATTCTCTAGGAGAAAATGGTGGGCACAAGCATTAAGTCAAAGACGTAAATGGAGATGCCCTAGTAGGTAGGGGACTTTCTCTTTGAAGTTGCCATTACTCATCCTATTTGTACATCAAACACAGTCGCAAGGCTCATCCTAATACCTTTGGCAGGGAGCGCATCCGAGTACACCTCACTGGGAAGTAAAAGTGAATAACATTGCTCATATATTGCTAATATAACTGCTCAGGAAAATGACACCGTCAATGAACAATCTATGAACACGCAAGAGCCAACCTACAGATGTTCACTTCCATAACAATTTGTCAATATTGCCATGGGGTAGTCATAACAGTATAGTAGGGAATTTGACATATTGTTCAAACGCACAACATAATCATTACTCTATAAACATAATCATTAATAAATTATGGCTTTCAATCTTTGTTATTGTAATGTACTGCATTTATTGCATCAACCTTGTAACAGCGCACAGCCTGACTCAAACTATATGAGATTTCAGCGAGCCATCATAAAATACATTGGTACCCATGGATTAACTAGCCGATTATATTTCCAACTGTAATAAAAAGCAGGTGCATTGAATCAGATTAATCAGATCAGGAAAAAACAAAACATAAACTCAGCACTCTATTTTGCAAAGAAACAAACACGATTTATAAATTGGTATCATGTCATTTAAGCTGGTCAGCCAGTGTTTGGAGTGAGCCGGGGCAGCAAAAATGACCATGCACCAGTCATTCTCCAAAACAAAGACAAAACCATGTAATGCTCATTTAATTGCAATGATTTATACAATGTGCACTCTGTACAGTACTTTGTCAGGTGCTATTGTTAAGAGACCAGATTAAAAAAAAAAAAAAGACATATTTAGAACATGCTCCCTTTCAGCTGTAATGAGTTGCTGTTCAGTGATTTCTGTAAAATAACATGGACAATTTGTATATATCATCTGTGGAGATTAAAAAACAACAAGTGCAGTTTTTACAGAGAGTAAAAGTAAAAGAAAAGACAAAAAATATTAAAGCAAGAACACATACGAACTCTATTTGAGTACAGTAATGAGGTAATTACGCTTTTTTACGTTCAGCAACCCTTTTCATAGAGAACACAACAGCGTCGAAGATAGCGATGAAATACATTTTTACATTATATTTCAAGATACACGTGTCTAATACGACATTACGCTAAAACCAGTTTCACAATAGAACCTTAATAGGAGTGCTCAATATATGATATTTAAAAAGAAAAAAAGAGGGGTAATAAGATTCAATCAAAGTTAAGGTTTTAGACAGTCCTGTCGCTTGACAAAGTTAAACTTTTATGTTCATCTTTTGCATGGGCAGTGAGAGTTGTTCAGAAGAAGTAGGAGTTACTCTGAAGAAAATACCATTGTAATTTGGTCTGTCAAAAGATGTTGGAGGAAAACATTTCTCGAATTCAAAAGGTCTCTTCACAACTGACCGGCGCAACTTTGATATGAATGAAAGGTTGTGTCCAATTGAGTCAGACAGGTACTTATCTCTTGATATGAAAGAACACTGACTACTCAAGAGATTTAAGAATCACCGAGGAGGAACTTCCAAGACTTACTGTCCTATTAAATGTGTATCGTGAGATCTTAGAGACTTGTAATATTTTTTCAAACTTTGTTTGCAAAGGGAACAATCCAGTGTGTAGTAGTTCACATGCCGTGCTCTTTGAATGTTTGTGACTTCAGAGGCTAGAGTGCTAAAGGTTTTATAACTCAAGAGAGACGCAAGATAGGATCTACTGTCTTAGTCATCACAAATATGAAAGCTCCCAACTGAGAGTTTTTGCATCCATTCTCAAATACAGATGACGGACAAGGCAATGTTTGGTATGAGTCTTTGTCGGAAAATGCCCAAAACATTGATATTTGTCATTTTCCTGCTTGTGCGAGCATATTCACGTGTGTGTTCAGAGGAGGAGCTACACAAAAAGAGAGATGGTGTCAACTCAAAGACAAATGCAACAGGAACTTGTGATCTTTTCACAAATGTGAGGTAGAGCTCACACATTGCTGAGCACAGGTGGCAACTTTGGGTGCAACATCCTGGGATAAGAATAGCAGACTAGACACCTAGTCGACAACTGTAACATCAGCCACACTAATCTGAATAGTGGTGTATTGAAATACTATAAAAAATACTTGATGAGAATGCTTTTTTACTGGTTATTGGTTCATGAGGATTACCAAAATTGTTGATACATTTCTCCTACTGGATCTCAGTAGCTTTGGCGTGTCTGCCTAATGAAGTGTCTACTGCCGTCTCTAAAAACAGAGGTCATTAAGTTCAGAAGCATTTGTGTAATGACCTTATGTTTGTTTTGTATGATTTGAATTTCCCAGCATGAAATGACGTAGTACGTTGATTGTCAATGGAAATGAACACACCTATAAGTCTGTTTGTGGACTTGTAGCTGCAAAACCATTTGTTGAATAACAATATCAAATAAGTTTGCTTGAATAAAGAAACGAATCATAGTTCCTATCCATGATGTAACGTGTTTCTACAATGAGTCAAAGGAAAAAAGACCCCATTACTACTGGTAATTGTTTTTTTATTTTCATATGTTGTTATATATATGTTGGAGCTCTTAACAAATCACGCTAAAATGTTTTTACAATATATTTGCTCTAATAATTGAAAAAGCTATTTTGCAAATAAATCAATAGCAACAATTTTCTAGCTTGTATTCTTTTTCTTTTATATTTTCTCTAACTCAAAAATGCATCCCTCATATGTGTTTTTTTTTCAATTCCACATTTTTTTGTTCAGAGTTGTTTGTTTTCTGAAAGAAAAATTTGATTTTTATGTTTGCTACTTTCCACTTAGACTGTATTAATCATGAATGTTTGTTTATAATTGCTGTTATGCACTTGTGGAAAGCAGATAAAAAGATGAAAAAAACAAAACAAAACCAACAACTATCCTATCCTCCAAGTGCTTCTGGAACCGGCTCATCTCACACGATAACGCTCCATAGTCTCAGTGATGTAATTTTATCATACAGTACAGTATGTATTTGTATATCGTGCCGTTGAAACGTAACACCAACCTTTTTTTTTAAATCCACTTTCTTTATTTGTTAGTTTTCTAAATCTCACTGCCTGCTTAGAGCAAATCCATGGTGCTTTGAGTCCTTCAGACAGCACCAGTGTGGGGAAAAAAAAAATAGCGTCATCTGTGTTTTCAAGATGTTGGTGCCCAGAACGCCCACTGAGGACAAACCTAGCATACCCAGCAACCTAACATGCCCAGCAGTAGATAAAGGCATAATGGATTGAATCCAGTTGATGCAGAAACGTTGCAGTGTAGGTCGACGGAAACAAATACGGCACCACAAAAATAAGCAGCAAAATATCAATGCACCTCCTACCTGCACTACCAAGATGATCATGCCAATGGTTCCAAGCAGGTGCTTGTTGTCATCAAGCCATTCCTCTACTTTCTCAAAGCAGCCCTAGATGGAAGAACATATGAGTAAAACTCAACAAGGCTCCTATTCTTCCCTGAAAGCTATGTGAATTATACAATGGACGAAAGAGCGTTGACCCAGTAAGTGAGGTGTAAAATAGGTGAATTATGAATTTTGAATTTTATCTAGAGACTGAGGGTCATACAGACAGACGTGCGTATTAAACTTGCAACGTTCCTGAGATGTAAAATGTACGCCGCGGTTCATTCAAAGGTCATCATACGAACAATGAGATATGGTCACATTGCTTCCAGCTGCAAAGTGGCTATACCTTTCTGTGGTTATACATTCGTCACTGTTGTGTGGTCATTTTTTGGGGTAGGATTTCAGGAAATCAGTCCTGCGCCATTCCACTAGGCCAGCTCAATGTCTGCTTATTCTCACTTTGCCAATTACGTAATTCCCTTCTTTGGACTGGGCTAACCATATAACAGAGCAGATTAAGCTTGTAATCGAAGGAAATTGGGAAAGTGGCTTTAAACAAAATGACAGTTAACAATTCAATTTTCTCTGATTTGACACAGTAGATTGTTTATGAAACCTGGGACCAGATGGACCTCCAGGGTTGTATTTGTATATAGGATACACAAATTGGACGTCTAAAATCTTACCATAGAGGAGACCAGCCCCATATCGGAATAAGTTGTGTTTTATTTTTTATTAAGATGAATCACAGTCAGTTTTTTTGTTTTATTTAATTGCGTGCTATAGTTATGGGTTTTTTTTGTGGGGAAACAACTATTTGCAGACAAAATTAAATAGCACTTTCTCTATGAGCATTTCACAACCCTGCAGGTTGCCACGTCCACTTTCAGTATCTTTTTTTTTTTAACAATGAGAAAGCAATTTTAAAAATATGAGCGCTGTCAAAGTTAAAGTGTATTCATAGATTAAATAATACTTTTTAAAGAGTTAAAACATTCTAACTAAGTTCTGTTTTGGACCTGTGGCAGCTGAACTCTGCTAACTTTGTGATCAAACCTAGAGAAATGTCAGCGGTACCGACACGTCATAAAAGGATGGGCGATAACGTAGCTTTACTTTCAAAGGTTGCTCAACAAATCTTTGGGGAGAAAAAAAATGCACACTATGCAAAACCAAGTTCAAACATCGTACATCTTTACCGTACCATCTCAGAGCAAAACATTGAGTTCAAAAGACCTGCAGAGGGCCTTGCAAATGCTGCTGGGGTGTGGTGCTAATGTAGGAACATAAATTGAGGTGAGAACAGTTTTGATGAGAAAAAATGCCATGAGTCAGATTTGGTAGATAAAAAAGAGAATCTGTTAAAGGACATTAAAAATAACTGCAAAATTACCGCAGCCAGAAATATTTTTCTGTTATTTCCATGATTTTACCCAGTTTAAATATCTATTTCAAGCTTTGTGGACAACAGTTTTTTAAAATGCAATCAATGGTGATTAAATTGTAATGTAAATTGTAATGAAAATTTGGCACTCATGTAGATAATTGTTTTTGTTATTTGACTTTACAAAAAAAAAAAAAAAATCAACCTAATTTGGAGGATAGGCCCAAAGAAGTGAAACTACAACATGCGCGTGGAATATACGATAATTCAAGTTAGATCAAGTTGAACAATTAAAAAAATATATAAATTCAAAAGACATGCCCTATGATTTTGTAAAACTTTAAGTTAGTTTGAACTACATTTGCAAACCCTTACCCGATTCCAGAACATGTTGGTGGCGTTTCGGCCACAGTTCTGGTAATGCTCCTGGCAGCAGCGGTCAGGAACGACCTTCTCTTTCAGGGCCTCATGCCAGTCGGTGTAGGCTATAACGCCGCAGCACTTCCACTGTGTATCCCACACAAAACATAATGCAATCAGTGAGCCAGACAGTCCATCGTCTTCCCGAAACCTAACTTTGAAGTGACTTTATTCGCATTGCACGTACTGCACAGTAATGGAATGTACTCAAATAGACAGCCGTGAAATTCAAAGTTGCATTAAGACTGAGCCTAGAAAGCAGGCGATACATTATCTGAGATATCTCAGTAGTTGTTATGCTAATGCTTTGCACATTTGATGAGCGTGTGAGGGCTGCCTACCTCTGCCTGGATGATGTTCCAGGCATTTCTCAGGCCGATGTTGTTTTCAGAGTTGTACAGAGCCAGCCCATCCTTCAGATCTTGTTTAGCATTCTCACTCACCTGCAGATGGAAGAGAAATCCGCAATGGTTAAAATACCTTAGAATAGAAATCTTTCCCTGTGGAGTCTTTGCTGAGCTGCAGTGAGGAAAAAACTGAGAAATTGAAACCTAAAGAGAGCTGTCAAAAAACATGAACCGTTGTACTATTTGATTTCAGCTGCTTCAAGCACATTTGATGGGATATCACCCAAAATCAGAACTGTTCTCGCTGTGAAATAGAGCTGAAATTGTTACTGGTTGAAAACATGCAGAAATGTGATCTATGAATTCAGGTAGCTCTGCCTGATCAATGATGTTTTCGTAATGTTTTCAACGATTATTTGGACAAGTAGAGAGAATGGCGCTTGTGGAGTTTGAATTGAGTTGGAAGACAATTTTAGAAGATCGTCGATTTTGACATCAGATGTGCAGATTCCTAATACTAGAACACTCTTTAAGGTGTAGATTCATGATTGATGAGCTGATAGGAGTACTTTCTTTCTCGCGTAAGTATTTTGATGATGCTGTAACAGTCACAGCAGTAAGCTAGATGCTTCTTGACAGCGTTTCACAAAGATTATTAAGCCTAGGAAAAGCATTTTTATTTGAAAAATACCACAAAATACATCAAATCAAAATGATAAAAGTATAAATACTGAAATATTATGATCTTGTCTCATTTTACATGTTCTGTGTGATATCTGGCACTATTTCGTAAAACACAAAGCCGATCCACAGGTCTTGTCAAAGGTCTTGTTTTGGAAATAGCCGTTAAGTCAGGGTTTTCCTGAACTGTAGAAGAAGACTTAAGTTATCAACATTATAAAGAACTGTTGATGGAATCATTTTGCAGACAAAAATGTATTAATCCAAATAGGATCCATTCATTTATTCATTCATTCATTTTCTTTCAGGGGTTAATAAAATGGATGGATGTGTTGTAGCATGAACTCTAAATGTGTTTGAACTCGAATAGATTTTCAAACTTTTGTGTATTCATATTTTTGGGTCGGGATTTCAGGAAATTAGTCCTGCGCCAGCCCACCAGGAGTGGACTGAAGGAACACCCACACATACCAAAAAAACATTACAAAAATAATATAACATACATTTTAAATCGCTTTAAATGGTCACTCATCAAATGTCATCAACCATATTTAGCTTTCTAATAGTCAAAATCAGGCCCAACTCAAGATCTTATGCCACCTCACCCACACATTGCTTCAACATGCCCTCAAGCAAAGTGCGTTAATGTTTTTCCTTGTGACTGATTTCCAACAATGTGCTTAGGGTTGTGTCATTTCTGTGGGAGATTAATATCTCATTGGATGTGTTGGAGAGAAACAAAAGTCAGTGGCTTAGTACTACAGTTTGCTCTGCCCATGGGGGATTTCACTAACAGCCGCAACAATTGAGGGGCACTTCAGCTATGTGGTAATTATTAGAGAGAAAATCAGCACATATTCCCCGAACCAAATTGCAAAGCTTCACAGGCACCATTAATCACACCACAACAAAAAGGTATTTACATGTCAAGTCATACAGTTACCGCTCACCACCAGCAGACTACTAATAAAGCCAAACAATATTGTCTCTGTCAAAAACAAACAAAAAGAACATGCATTCTGTTTACGTGACAAATCATTTAATTATATACTTTGATTTTAATCATCCGAAAGTGAAAAAAATAGTGTTTTGCTCAAAACCAGACGTGCATAAAAAATGGATAGAAACGAACAATGCCTAATCTTGATTTTTTTTTCCGTTTTTTTCTTTATTATCTCAAGTGGTATGATTAGAAGCTGAAGAAACAAAACTGTTCAAGATACTGTACTTGGAACTGGAAAAAAGTACAGGCCGGGGGCCACATCTAGCCTGTCCACATTCTCCAACCTCACAGTGACCATGAATTCATTATGATACTGTTTTGAAAGCTGTGCTTTTTATGTGCACATGTGAATGTTCGTTGAAGCCAGGTAGCAGGCAAGAGCTACGATATGTTTTGGTTACCAACAACTACTTTTTCCAAAAAAACAGAGACTGCTGAAAATGACGAGTGGTTGTGGAACTAGCAAAACTAGCACTGAGACTGCTGCAAATGACGAGTGGTTGTGGGGCTAGCAAAACGAGCATCAAAACCAATATTCTCCGCACAGTGTGGGGATGAGGGCCAAACAAAACTTGGGCGGATAATACAAATCTAGTTTCATATAACTGCACATATTAGTCATCACCATAGCGATATACAACAGTGCCGATCATTTCATACTTACTGCTTATTTATATATTTTGAGACGAGACTAGTGACTAGACGTGACTAATGTGAGTTTTTCCCTAAAATATTACACACACATACATGCACACAACAATTTATTAAAAATACGTTTGTTTTCTAAGACCATAAAGATCAATACAGACAAAGTTGATGTTAGCATGTTGGCTAGGCGCTGGGCAACTGTCACAGGCTAGGCGCTGGGCAACTCTCACAGTTTTTCATGCAAATTTTTTTTTGCAAAATCAAGTGCCCAAACCTGCTGTCTTTACTAATAATGTCTGGATTTTAAATAAGCAAGAATTATATTAGTGCACAGAAAGTATTTAAACAATCCTGAACCGAAACATTAGAACATTGTCATATGTTGACACTTTTATGATGGAACACAACCAGAGTATTATGGACAGAATATTATAAGCATCTTATCAACAGAACAGACAGACCTCAGTGACATGAACGTCATCTATTAGATGCAAGACAATGTTACTGTCAGCATCTTGTGTACGTAACATGTAAAATGTCAGACAACAACCTTTGCTTACAAAAGAACAGGCAGGCGAAGTAAATGTTAGATGTGAAACATCTGCCTTTCTATGGTTGCCATTTACACAGGCACCGTCCCACAATTACTTGGTCAAATGTCCGGAAAATCAGTTTTAGACGGCAGAAGTGAAGGAGCTATCAATTACTGAACAGACAATCTGAGGTTGCTATGGTAACGACAGACACTAGCTAAGCGTCAAATTGATGTGGTCTGAGTAATTAATTACCTTCAAGCTATTAAACTTGCATTGCCCATTTCTATGACCTCTGAAACCTTTGAATTAAGATTATGATCACTTCCAGTTACATTCTTCTGTGTGGCGCTGTAACTTTGCTGACGCACAGGAGCCTATCTGTGTAAGCCTGCGCGGGCTGGAGGCCCCAAACACTCCCTGCATTTGTCCTTGTCGGAAAAAGCGAGATGAGGAGCTTTATCATCAATCTCTGCCTCTTACTTTGTTTCTGTCTTCTGCTTTCCATCTCAGCTTTATGCAATACTGCTCATTACCGACTGCGCATTCACTGGAGAGCACACGAGTTCTACTTCCTACCCCAACACACACACAGACACACACACACACACACACACACACACACACAGACACGCATGCAAACATGCACTCTCAAACGCACACACATAGACGTATGGTAAGATGATTTTGGTCTCCAATAACTGCGCATCTTTCATTTTAAGCGTGAACGCCTTTGTTAGAGCTTGACATGAAAACTTAACAATGTCGATTTAAGGCTAATGAAAGGCAGACAAATGCCTGCAGAGCAAATATGAATGTGGTTGTGCAATGACCCATTTTTCCCCTTCCAAGAACACAATTGTGCAGACACACACATTATATATATATATATATATATATATATATATATATATATATATATATATATATATATATATATATATATATATATATATATATATATATATATATATATATATATAATATGATTCATTTCTACAGAGGTGACTGGCCAATAAGAGTTGCTTGACACGAATTTGCCACTGACTCAGCTGTTATAATTTTTTTTCACAGCACGTATTGCTCTCTATAGCATCTTTATATAGAAAATGTGCACTTGAACATTATCAGAAAGTCCTTGAATAAATACCAAATTTTCATCTGCTGAACAGGATTCCTATGTGTTACTCGCAGGTGTGATGCGTATGCATGGAGCATCTTTGCTTTCAGAAGAAGTGAGTGTCAAACGAAATGACCTTGACCAGACATGCTGGCTTTCTGTTTTACACTCCAACATTATTACAGCTCTGATATGACTGGAACCTTTATACACAAGAATAAAGCAATAAACACATACAGAAAGCAGTAACTGTGAAATTGTTAACTGGCAAAATATGCTCAGAAGCTTATAGCTAAACCAAGAAATTACTCACCTAGTGTGCTTGTTGTGTACCGGTAAGCTGGTGTGTGCATTATATATTATTAATGAATTACTGATTAAAAAAACAAAACAAAACTGATTAACATTGACTATGCACTAGACACTGTACATGTGTGGAATTTTTTTCTGTTGTGATAAAGGATTGTTTTGTTCTTTCAGCAAAGCTGAAACTGGTGGTCATTCTGTGTCTCAAGTTGGCAGTGTTTGTTGCATGATCTAAGGGGTGTCTCACTCAGCATGTAGATTTATTTTTAATTCAATCCAAAGTCATTAATTATTCATGAAAGACTCCCTACTGTTACTATTAGGGCCTCACCTCGGGAAAAGGTAGAGACCATCACTCAGTTGACGCAAATTCTTACTGTTTACTCATTAACATGCTGATTAGCTAATTTAGACAAAATATAGAATATGACAATATGTCAAATAATTATAGAGTTCAACTGAAAAGTATAATCAAATCATTTTCTAGTATATTTGGGGAATAATAGGTATGCCAAATCTGTCTGAGTCCGTGTTGGCTGGTCTATCTGGCTGTCTGTCTGTCGATTTATCTATCTAACTATCTGAATTCACCTGCGTGATGTGACTGCTGCTTGAGAAAGCGTTGCACTCGGCTACTTGTGGCGGGGCCACGCCATGGACCCCCTTTCCCCACCACCCCTCCCCCAGTAATATACATGTTGTACGAGATATGTTGTAGTGTCTCTTTGTTGGCACCTGTGCGGGGATTTTTTTTTTTTTTTTCCAGATTTGAACCATGCCCTCTGTTTGACCGAAGACTCGTTCTTTTTTTCCTCCATCACTCCCCCTCCCATGTAACCTTAACTCTGCTAAGATCTCAGAGGGCTCAGAGTAGCGCATCTGACCGTCTTGGCGTCTGTATTCCCGTCAGTCAGTTGTATTGTATGGTTCTTGGACGGTTTGAGCTCGTTAAGTCAAAAGTTCGTACCTTGTACTTGTGCAGGTGTAATGAAAATAAAGGCTATCTGTATTATTTAGACAGTATTTTGGTTATTTACATGTATGTGAGTACATTTTGTTATTTTATTTTGTGGACATGCTGAAGTTTTGTTGATTGTGAATCAGTTGCTTTTTGTTCTTTTATGAACGGTTGTTCCTTTTTAGCGCATTTAATTCATGCGCGCACGAGAGAGAAAAGTGCAATAGGATAGTGGAGTGTGAGGAGCAGAACAAGACATAATTGAACGATATTCCTGTCACTATTGATCTATTTATTAGGAAGAAATATTTATCACGGCTTCAATGTGATTGAGACCTGCGATAGCCAAGGGCCACTTTTAATGCTTACGCAATCAGCAGATCAGTGACGGTCAAACTTCATTCGTTGAGCTGAGTGAAACGTTGCATTTATATTCACGCCTGCGTGGCTTTCGTGCATCACACGAGTGTGCAAAACGTGACAAGATTGCTTTCATTGAGGATGGGGTGGTGGAATAAACTCCATTTTTTGTATTTATACGTCCTGCTGCGGCAGGCTTGTTTTTTCTGCAGGCTTGGCTTTCCAGAATGGATCGTGTGCTGACAGACACAGAGCGCCTACGACATAGTACAGAACCCAACAGGAAGCGGATTTATTTCCTTATATCATTTTGGGGACATTTTAAATCAATTGAAATTGTTCTAAATGAGGCTTATGTGAATCGATTTTTTTGCCACATCCCTTTAAAATACAAAAGCCACTTGAACTGTAAGTCTTTTTATATCACCCAGCCAAGGAAGTTGTGTTTTTGTTGACAATAGCATATGGAAAAACTATCACTAAAACTATTCAACGTTTATGAAATGTGGACGGCTGAAACCATTATGGTTTTTCAAGTATCCAGCATGTGACTAACGCTTAAACCTGATTAAATTAAAACACACATATTTTGGGTTTAGCATTTCACACTCAAACATTTTTTTTTAACTTAAATTACAAGTGCTGCACCTTAGTGGTGCTCGGCAAGTTTCTGAGTGCCATTTCGAGTATTTATTTTCTCTCGTTGTGAAACTGAGTAGGAATGTCTAATTGCTGAAGTCTCCGATAGCTGCTGTAGTAGAAGCAGAGTACAGTACTGCATGTCTACAATAGGGAGTGTAATTAGCAATTAGTGCTTTGTGATTATTTTTCCTTCATTGCTTTGTGCTATTGAAATACTGTATTCGATTATCAAATCTTCCCAGCGCACACTAAAACCCTCCATGCGCTCTATGTGGGTGGTTCGGTAAACATATGACCATTGAGACAAAAACGAAAGCACTTCAACTCAACCACAGACAAAACATCTTTCATCATGTACTGTACAAACGTCAAGGTTGCACTTGCAGCTCTAATTTCCCGTCATGTAGTACTCATCTCATTCCGCTCGCTGTATCCTATCTAAAAGAGAGGAGATAACCGTTCCAAAAGTCTAATAAATGATGTGGCGAGAAAGAGCTTCAGAGCCAAAGGTCCCCAACAACACATCATTAAAGAGGATATTGAATTCCCTTGGATGCGATGTAAGCCTTGCCTGAATCGCCCAAGGCCAGAACATTCAATGGTTTGAGACAAACACCCCTATTTGTTCTCTGTCTGGTCTGAAATAATAAAGCATGGCCATGAATTGACTGCATGCTGATGGTTTGATGGTTTGTTGTGTGTTTGATGCAATAATTACTCACTAAATGGTCCACCACATTAGATTGCCACCTTGGCTGGATGCCACCTTGGCTGGATTCTTTTACTGCATTTCTTGCTCTTAATTAGACAAGAAAAAGTCATTCTCAAAGTCCAGAAAATAATTGTTAGCATGTCGAACAACCCTCGAATGTGACCACAAAATCTGTATTCCTTATTTGAATGTTTTGAATGCTGTTTGTTGGCCAGTTCGCTAATGAGTTTGCAGGTTTATAAAAACACTAAACGACTGATTTGCATGAAACTTAGTGCTATCGTGGCACACATGCTGATGGACAACCCATTGCAATTTGGCACATATATTCATGGCATTGTCTTGCCAATGCAGGATTTTGAAAAAAGGTGGCTTATTGTCAGATATTTTGTTATGCTATGATGCAATCAATGAATGGATGCACACATACAGTATGTATTGTTCCCCACATCCATCACAACTCAATATAACACCATTTTTTATACTTACACTACTACTACTACTACTAATAACAATACCCTAGTCAATGGATTGATGATAATAATAATCAAAATACATAATTGAAATAACAATTAGAAAATGGTGAAAACAAGTGTGGGTGACAGCTGTGTCAGTGGTGCTGTCCAGTGTCCACCCTGGAAGACATCTCCAATCCAATTATTTTTTATGAACTGATGATTCAGTATACATAAAAGAACAGTTATGCTCATCACCAGTCAGAATGACATTCTGGTATGTCTTGTCCCTTGATTACTACACCAGTGTAATTTTTAGTCATGTCTTTATTATCTCACTACCCTCACTCCTGGGACCAACTGTTGTCTCTTTCTCCCTTCCCCCCTCCTGCAATGATATTCTTTTTTTTTTCTTTCTGCCCTCCATCCTGCTGCACATGCTCTGCTGCTCCCCTTGTCTTTTTGCCAGGTTAGGCTTCCACATTGTGAGCTAATAAACCTCTACCGCTGTTTGGCTTGGCGTGTTGCGTTGACATCGAAAACAATGAGGTCACGGCGTTAAAGACGAATGGCGATAATCTGGTTTGTGGCAGAGCCATCTGCTATAGTCAGCTGGTTGCTAATTGCAAGACCTGACTTTATTGTAGTACAGATTCTGCATGGCATTTGATCAGCCGGCTGAAGAACATCATTTACAGAAGAAAATGACATACAGCTAAGTAATACTCAAGCCCTTTTCCCAAAAGGCATTACACATTGTACGGCAATTTGTTTGTTTAAACTGTTAAAACTCAAAGCACAGACAGATGAGAGGCATCCCAACACTGGGGTGGGGGGAGGTTTTCTTCTCTTTGCTAATTGTGTTTTTCCTTGAAAAATGAGAAGCAGACATACTCATATTTATTATCGTTCGTACTGTTGATGAAGTACTTTCCTTAGTGTATTTGACTCCTGGCAATGCAGTCAGCTACTAGAAAAGGGGTTCAATGAATCAAAAAAATAGTTAGGATCAAATAAAGGTTTTGAGTCATCGATTGGATCAGTAAAATAAATACATAAATAAAACAAATAGAACTTTGTCATTTTCTTCATGTTACACATATACCTATTAAGAAATGCCATCCATCCATCCATTTTTCTGGAGCCGCTTATCCTCATTTGTAGTTGCAGGCCTGCTGGTGCCTATCCTAGCTGTCAATGGGCAGTGGGCGGGGGACACCATGAACCGGTTGCCGGGCGCACAGAGACAAACAACCATTCACACACCCACACCTAAGGTCAATATAGAGTGTCCAATTCACCTGCCATGCATGGTTTTGGAATGCGGGAGGATGCCGGAGTGCTTGGATAGAACCCACGCGGGCTCTGGGAGAACATGCAAACTCCACACAGGAAGGCCGGAGGAAGGTTAATTAATTTCCCAAATATAAGACATCCTTTTTTTTTTCTCCCAAAAATGAATGTAAAAATTATGGATGCATCCTATAAACAGAAACTGAAAGTTTTTATTTTAATTTTTTCAATCTGACACTATTCAAAGAAGTCCAGTTTTGAGGCACAGATGCTCATTTGTATATCAGCCATATTCTTACTTAGAATAGTTACCCGGAGAGGGAATGTGCCGCACGGGCTCGGGAAGAGCACGCAAACTCCACACAGGCAGCAGCAAGTTAGATTTGAAATTGAGACTTTGAACTGTGAGGTGGACGTGCTAACCAGTGCTAACCAAATAAAGACACATATGTATGCTAAAAAGATTAAAACTGCAAATGAATCAAGTTGAAGTTCTCAATTGCTTTAAAACTCTAAAAATGTCCAATTTCCATATTTCTGCTTTGGAAATGTGTGGAAGTTGTGTGCAGGCTACTTCAATACTGCCCACAACAAAATATATAATTTTACGGATATGTACACGAGAAAAAAATGAAAAATTTACAAAGATTTTTTGTCTGTTTTGCTATAGTATTTACATTGTCGCCAAACTACTGGTTGCATTTCATCATTTTAACATAATTTTAAAGACCAAACAATCCACTGTCATACGTCAATCCAAATTTAAAAGCGAGCAGCTGTGGTACATACTCCAGGCTTGTTAATAAATGCCTTGTGATTAGAAGATCAAGTAGCAGAAGAGGATTAATGATTCCTCTGATCACAGTCTCTAGCTGAGGATGAGGCGTTTCTCATACGGCATGCCAGATTCCACTGGGGAAGACCAGCACACAACGGTCACTAACTTTGCATAAATGTAGCCACAGTAACTTGCTATGTCTTCGGAGCAGCAGAAAGACGGGCTTAAATAACAAACATTTTACTGGAATTTATTGGCCTATTTTTCCCAAAAATATTTGAGAAGCAATAAAACACATTAGTGATCATTGTGTCAATAGTTTTAGAAGTAAAACATGTTGTCCCAATAGATCAGATTTGAGAAATTCAGAGCTCTGCTAAAGTTGGACTGCCCGGCATCACATGCGACCAGGAGCATGTGACACGGACTCTATTTAAGTTCCAAAGGAGGGATCAAGGTTAGGATTCACCCCGACCACCTCTCCGAAGTTCAGGCAACAACATTAGTGAGATAAGGCAGCACATATATTTGCTCCTGGCGGGTGCGCTTGGACCCCTGATCCAAATCTAAAGATGGATTGGTTGCTAAATGATTGGATTTATCTGGTTAGCAGACTAAGTTTGAATAAACATCCCTTAAAAGAAGAGAATTGACTCCAACAGAGTCTAAATAAGAATTCTAACAATTGTTACTTCAGCCCCATGAATATATTAAATTTACAAAAATGAGTTCTGATTAAAATATGCAATGCTTGGCAGATTCCATTTGAGAATTTCTAAAACGGAAAGTACATGTTCTATATTGGCATGCACCATTTGAGAGGAGACCGTCACTGTCTGTAGCTTAAGGCCAGACAGCTGCAGTGTACACTTTCAACTATGCTTATGTTGGATTTTATTGTCAATGTATTGACACAAATCATTGAACCCATCCGTACGGATTGACGTCAAGTGATTTGTTGATTCGACAAAGTTCGTGGCAATCAGGTTTGGGTGCGGCCTGTGAAATTGAACTCAGCTTTCTCAAAATTGTACTTAGTCGCAGTTGTTCTGTGATAGAACAAGGGACGTTTAGTTTTTCACGTAGGGCAGGTAGGTTTGTATGCTTTTCCTCCCTTGATAAGTAAAATCATTTAAAAATGGAATTTGGTTGTCTCAGTATGATATTAAAATCGGTTTTATGAAATGAAAGCTTTGTGAATTTGCAAAAATACAGAAATCAGAAAGGGGGTAAATATTATAATATAACATAATATACAACTATAAATTGGTGGAAAATTTTGATGAGTGATGGACTGAAGATTGCACAAGGATGTCAGTAATTGATCCATTTTAATAATTTCCATTTCTATTCTATTTTCTATTTGTAATTTATGTGTATTTCAATATCGGTTTCTATTGTCATCTGTTGCCCCCAAACACGCACAGCTAACTTGAACCTAACAGAAGGTCACGGGAAATACACTCAAACACTTGTACCAAGCCAACTGGTGAGGATTAGCTCATTTTATGGGTTCTAACCTTTGACAGCAGACTACCTTTATTTAGAATTAGAATGGACTGAACATATTCACACCCTTATTTGCTTTTTCTAAGTAGAATTTCGTCTGGATGTGTGGGAAATGTCACAATTTGATTGACAGAACCTAACAAAGGGAAACCAGACAGACTTCGTTTTATTAAAAAAACAAATTGAACCAACCTTATCTGAGTACACAAAGAACAGGATGAGTAATATCAGCTCTGTCAGGAGAATTATCAGCAGGACGATGAAAAACTGTCAGGAAAAAAAAGGGACAAAAAAGATTTTAGAAGCCAAAGAAAGAAAGATAAAGATATGAAAGCACTTTATCCAACATTCAAAAGGCCAAGTATGTGCAACATGTAGAAAAACATCAATTCGATTTGACTTGTTCAAAACGCCACATGAAAGACTACATCTTGCAAAGGGACAATATGGGAAAGCAACACGTTTAGTGAATTCATGGCGTTCTAGCAACCAGGATATAAAATACCGTCGTACACTTTGCCAAAGCAGAAAAGATTTGAAATGAGGGATGGAGGAGGAGGTGGGAAGAAAGCAGGAGTGAGGGGAAAAAAAGAAGAATCAATGTGCCGGAAGGCTCATGAAGAAGTGAGCGGAGGGAGAATGGTTTTAATACCTCCTAAGATTAATTTTCAAATCAGCCCAAGAGCTCGTCTACTATTCTTCTCTCCTTACTTGTGTTCCCCTGAGCTCAATATTTACCAAGCGCTTGGCTTGGAGGAGGACATGCAAACCAAAATTTCAGATGAATGCAATACTGCTATTTCTTGTGGGTGACTATTATGTGTCAAGGCCCAAAAGGAAGAGGTTAACCTGCCGGTTGGACAATTAATTTAGTGTATCTCTGTAGTTGAGGCTGGTGACAAGTGGACTTCACTTCTTCATATCTATGTCGCTTGCTTGAACTCGACTTTCTTCTATCATGTGGTTTTAGCCGTCTGCTGGGTCGGGGAAATAGCCGGCCATTTATGGTACTCCAGCAGTCGTATGTTTGCGTGGATTTAACAATACAAAAGTAACAGGTTGTGGATGAAGATAGCTGTTTACCCTGCCGGTTTTGGTTATTCAGATTATCGGTTAGTCATTTCTGCTTGTCTAGATACATTTATACGAGAGTGACCACGGGCCTGCCAGTGAGCTGTGACATGACAAAACTTTATTTATATTGCAACCCACACATCCATTTTCTCTTTTCTGACATTTTTGTGTGGAAGCACCTTTCTTGTTTTTGCGTGCCACGTGCTCTCGATCTCGCGAGGCCGTCACCAAGCACAACAGGCCAGTGGAAATTCTGCCTGTGTGGGGACTGCTCGGCCTCACCAATTACTTGCCCATGTGCACCACAAGAAGTAATTCACCAGCACACATTGAATTATGCTGCAGACCACATTTTTTTATTTTATTTTTATTCTTACTGATTCTCAAATCCCTCTTGCCGTTCCCTCTCTGTAAGATCTGGCCTCTCGATGCAAGAGACTTTTATGATTTTATCTTATTTTATCCTATTAAATTCTCATTCTCGGCTACTCATTTATCAGTGGTTAATGTCTTTGTGATGTACCTGTTTAAACTCACTTCTGAATTAGAGAACAATATATATGTAACATATAAGAACCGCTTTGTATATTGAGTATGTTAAAAGTTATTAAGCTTAAATTTCAAAGTCAAACTCAAAAATTTCAAAGTGTAACATCCTTCTAATGAATAACTGATTGGGACTTATTATTTATTATTTTTGTCTGTTGGCGATTTCGAATTGATAAAAAAAACAAACAAACAGAAGTGGTGCTACAAAAGGCAATTTATGTTTGATGCAGGAAAAGAGTTAAGAGCGGCAATTGATTAAATGAATAAATACATGAAAAGATTCACTTCATGGGCTTAAATTAGAAAACAACAATTAGCATTCATGGTATTGGCCAAAATATTAAACGTCAAGCAACATCAACATTTTCAATACAACTTTTCATTAATGAATAAACCATTAATTTAGTTATTATTTGATTTAACGCAGGGCCAATGTTAGTCCTGGCAGGGCCACCAGAACCAGGCTTATGGTGGCCCGGTTTAAATATCTCTGCAATACTCAAACAATGAACAGTGCCCTGTTTTTGCTCAAATAAAACTACTGTAGTGTACCAGAGGAAGCAAATCCCAGACCGATTTACTAGTCAGTAACAGAGCATATGGAGCCAGACAACCATTAACTCACATTTACATCGTCTTTGAATGGAATCTGAACCAACACTTCCTGCAGTAAAGTCAGGCAAAGACCAATTAAACGCAACTGCAAATACTGCTGTCAGCAATGTATTTTTAGCATTTGAAATTCATAAAAAAGGTACTTAAGATTCATAATAATATTTGAATTTGAAAGATTGACTACAACAGTGAATACAGTGAAAATGGAGGGACATATGAGTATTTACCAACGCCTGTAATGCTACGGAGCCATGTATTAGCTTTGCCAGTGTTGTGATAAAAATGTATGCTTGTAACAACAAACTAAGCTATTTTATTCATCCTTATTTAGATTTCTTTCCTAATTTTATTTTAATGACACACACTTGAATGGTTGATTATTTAAATCAGATATTGACTTTAGTAATATTTTCTGAATATTATCCCAAGTAATTATGTAAAATGTGTGTGAATATGAATCTGCATATATTTTAAGTCTGAACACTTGATTAAGCCAGGTGTAAAATCCTATCCTTGGGGATAGGTAGGAAGCAAGAGCTTTACACACTGAATTTAAATCATCTTGATTTCCACACTCTGAAGATGAATTATACATTTTTCATCTTTTCCATGGGTTAGGGGTTAGGGTCATTTTCATGTTATATATTTTATATATTTTTAATTTATTTTAAATTTGCTCACGTCCAAGGGAGGGAAATTATGGTCCAATCTTTGTATATGTTAAGCGTAACATTGTTCGATCCCTCAAATAGCCCTGTTCATCACGTGTGACCCTGCCAAGGTAAAACAACTCAGCTTTAAGGATAACTATGTCACACAAACGCTTTCACCAAGGTGATGTAATACTGTAAATGCAAATGTACTTTGGAATTTGCCTGTAAGCAAAATAATTACTGGACTGAAAAAATAAAGGCAACAAGAAATGATTAATAACAGTATCACTGTTGATGAACTTGCAAGAAAAAGTATCCGTACCGTATCCATCCATCAAACCATTTTCTAAAGCCGCTTAGGGTCGCTGACTTGCTAAGGTCCATCCCAGCTGTCAACGGGCAGTAGGCGGGAGACACCCTGAACTGGTTGTCAGCCAATCACATCTCAGGACAATTTAGAGGGTCCGATACACCTACCATGCAAGTTTGTGGGGGGAAGCCGGAGCTCCCGGAGAGAACCCACGCGGGCACGGGGAAAACATGCAAACTCTACACAGGGAGGTCAGAGTGAGCTGGAATCGATGTCGGGACTGAATTGAATTGAAATTGAACTGTGAGGTGAAGGCGCTAACCATATGTACTGTATCTAAACCAAAAAGTGTCCAAACCTGATTCCATACCGAGCTTGTGAATAAATTAAGACAAGATCATCTTTATTTAAGTACTCCACTGCACTTGTTGTTTGGTGGTGTTCTGAGCCTTTCATAATATGAAAGATGTTCTTTGGCTCACTTAAGGTTACAAAACATTTCTGGAGTTCTTACGTGTGTTAACGAAGAACAACACACAATGACATAAAAGGTAGTGTAAAAGTGCCAATTAAAAAAACTCACACTCAGAAGCAGGCACTTGTTCTCTTTGATGGCACCCAGGCAACCGAGAAAACCTGTTACCATGACAATGGCGCCGATGGCGATGACCATGTTGGCAGCTGACAGTGAGGGGAACGAGGGTGAGAAGGTGGCAAAGCTGCCCTGAGACACGGCGAGCCAGATGCCCACGCCGAGCAGCCCGCAGCCACACAACTGCAACACAAAAGGAGACAAGGTGAGAAAACAAACATCATTACACGTCTCTCTTCCAGCTTCTACCACTTGTTCTAAAACATTGACAGCGCTTTATTCTGCAGCGAATGGTCAGCTCTGAAGGCAAATCATTGCACAAACAACTCAATTCGTCTGGCCCTTTCAGTCATCCATCATTGAACACTGTTTAAAATTCAGGGGGGCTTACAATAATTACATGCATGCTAAACCAATCAAACCTGCAAGAGATTAGAGCTAAACATTGGAGTGAAGCTATGCCAATTCTGCATGTATAAACTATTTGCATTAAAACCAAGAGCAAACAGACATGTAATTACGGAATATGGCCGTTTCAAAACATCCCCAAATCACATGTAGTTTTTTAAAGTCCGCCTAGAGGGAGCCCTTCCCTAGTCGCACTGTGTTAATATGGCAGGGCCCGCAGTGCTTGTCAAGTCTGAGAAGATTTAAGAGACAGCTTTGATTGACAGAGTGGAGCGTCCCACCCACCTCCCGATGATGTACTGGGTCCATCTATCACAGAAAAGTAGGCACAAACGTATCCAACGCACTGTGAAATATAGCGCGGGAGTGAAGTGGTGACATATTTTTGTCTGCACCAAATGGAATGAAATACCTAGGGCCATTTCAAAATGAATAAAACACAAATCTCAAATGAGGTAAAATATGGGAAGGTGCCACGGTAAATCATCATGCTACTACCGATCTCGTTTCCCCCTTCCACTTTCATCTTTGCAACACAGCTCAAGCACACTTTAATGCCTGTCAGTAGTATAAAGGGAACCTGCTGTGCACTCAATCAAACATTTGCCACACGGGTTGACATTCACCGGACTCCGCATTTTCGTAGGCACATCTCCACCGTCTTAAGAATGCAAATGTGACAATTAAAGACACTGTCTGAAAGGCATTACGATTCAAATATTTGAAAAATAAATACACATCAAAACAATGGCACACCTACCCACAATTGGTAAAAATCTGTAATTAAAACAAATGTGTACCCCTCCTGAAATTATTTTTAAAGACGTACATGAAATGGAATATTGTAAACATTTTCATACAAACATTGTAAGAATAACATTTGACTGAGAAAAATTATTTTAAGAAATGCGTGTGTTAGGTGAGCTTTTAAGCGGCTGCGCCTAGTGTTGTGGTGTGCTACAGTGTTGTCTGCAAGATATAGGCAGGCTGATCGTTTGGCTCAATTGGGGTGTGTGCGTGAGCTTTATATTCAACTGCAACTCGTGTGTAGAATCGTGACCTGTCAAAGGTGCATTTTTCTTATTTAATTTATGGACACAAGTAAATGTATCTGCCGCATCGTGCCGCGGATGTATAAAAATAAAATTCTTGATTGTGATGCATATGCTGTTGCTGATGTTGATGATTGCACCACAACACAAGGTACTAATGTGTAAGACAACTCTGTTGCTATATATTGTGATGCGATGCTATATGTATTTTGCCATACGGGCCATATAGGAAAGGCAGCGATTGGAAGTTGTCAGACAACTCGCTCGTTCCCAGACAAGTGAGATTTAGTCTCAGTAGCCTACGTTTTTGAACAATGTCATTTCAGAATATCTTCACCTTTCTGATGTATACAGGGCTTTAGAAATTATAAAGTATCAAACCACATTCAAGACAATGAGTATCACACTGAAAGGTCATCTGAATATTTAGTTTCATGTGATTTTATATCACTCCGGGCAGAACCATACAGTAGATTCCACTACTTTGTGGATAATGGTCATAGCACCTATTTTTCTGCTAGATTTATACTAATGTCCACAAAAAATGACAGGAAGTTTCATCTAGATAGATAGATAGATAGATAGATAGATAGATAGATAGATAGATAGATAGATAGATAGATAGATAGATAGATAGATACAATGCAAAAATGGAATATAGAAACAATATATATCCAAGAATCTGACAAAAAATACAATACAATAGACAGTCACCAAAGATGTGAATTTATCTGTGCAGATAGCTGCAAATGTGTTTCTTCAGTCAAGCCTTGCATGTTTTGACCTTGAGCAATCTATGAACTGGATTGCTGAGTCAATGGATGCTAACTTTATTGTGGAGCAGCTAGCTAGATCTTTGAGGCAAATTTTAATCTGATTCTACGTGTTTTATTACAGTATCACTGAAACACATTGGACAGCATTACAAATTCTGAAGTCTCTGGGCAATTAGAATGCAATGGCACATGTAGGCTGAAAGTTGACTTGGAAAAAAAAATTGACACACACACACACACACACACACACTGAAAGCATTGGATTGAGGAGAAATATTTTTGATAGAAATATTTTCATGAAAAAAATATTTCAATTTAGATTGTTAAAGTAGGTCAGTGCTTCTGATAAGATTTAGGCTATCAGAAAAAGCCTTGCATGGCCTGATGGGTCCACCACTTTTAGGTACTGCACAACCCTTAGATGGGTTGTGTGTAATTTGTGAAGGCGGCTAATTGCTCTCTCGTCTATTATGCTCTGAGGCAGCAATTTTGCAAAAGCTTAAGTCTCAAGTGAAGACAAAAGAAAACCCTCCCTACTTATCTTTCTCCCCATCAGTAAAAAAAAAAAAAAACACATTCCAGTGCATATGGCAAATATGTATTATTGGAGCTGATGGTCAGACAAAGTTTGCAGCACTGATTAAAATAAAGGTATGAAAGGACACTGCAAAGACACACTGGAAGAATGACACTTGATTAAAATGATCTTAAAAGTGTAATGGATTTTTCACCTTGAATAAAATCATTGATTCTAGCAAAGCAAAAACCTTTTTCGGTCACTTTGCATCCTCATTTAATAATGTGAGAAATATCCAGGGAAGGGCATATCCCTATGCTGCACCACTAATAAACCCAATTACATCTGAAAGTCCTTAGGAAGCCACATTATATAGATGATGAGGGTTTGAAGACGCATGGGATGAATAGGTTGTTAAAGAGGCCAGTGCGATGGAGTGGATTTACAGCCGAGTGAGGGGAGCACAAGGAGCTTTAAGAGTCCAGGTGGGCAGGGATGCGGTGCCATCATTTCATTGTGTTTAATACTCAGCGATGGGAGCTTGTCCAAGTGTGTCGCCCTCTTAAGTGACTGAGAAACTAGCCTGCCCCCACTCAATCTGTCTAAGCTTCCGTCTTTTACTACGACTAATCCTACAACTCCTACCACGACTGACCACAAGAACAATGTCAACAGACCTCTGTGTCAACACCATAAGGGATCCTAAGCTTTGATCTCGTAGGTTATCTGACCTTGGCGTGTTGGTTCAAGATTCGCCTTGAGCTATTCTTCTGGGCTCTTTATCTTCTTTTGTTCGGTGAACACTGTTGTTTTGAAATCCTATTTGTAGAGACAGATTGATGACTCCTCCATATACTGTATACTGCAGTAAAAATTAATCAGCTACGCAGCTCTTCACATTCCGTTGCTGTTACATCAATCACAGCTTTAGGGTTTTGACAAACGTGGGATGATAGCAGAAAAATTGGCCAGTTAACAATGTTACATGGTTCAAGGGAATGCATCCATGTTGCAGAGAGGATTGTTGCAAGTGTTCTTTGAAAAAAAAAAAAAGAAAGTATGCATTGAGGAGAAGCTCAATGTATGCAGCTTTACAGGGTAAAGCCGGAACCTTATAAAGTCGGTGCTGGATCTCTTACTTTTGAAACTAAACCAATGTACTAAGTATATATTAATTTATCAACATTTGTAGTGTATTTCTGCATTATTTGATGGAATGCACTGCCAAAATAAGCCGAGTTTTGATATGCTAATGTACCAGAATGACACAGAGTTTTGTTTACCAGGTTGTGTAAAGGCACCACCGCTATACAAACCCGCTCCCATCAAAAGCCAATATTCAGTCTGTAAGGGTTATGGCTAAGACAAAGAGGAGATAGTGCCGCAGTTTGTATGGGAGTATACTTAACGTTGAAAAGAATAGGTGATACATTCGCACTCCGCCTGACAGATGTCCAATCTAGGGTATGATCTTCCTTTCAACTGTAATGAACTAGGAAAGGGTCCGGCTAACTTATGTTTTTTTCTGTTCAATATTTCAATTTTACGGAACTTAATTTCATTTGCTGTATTTTTAAGTTCTCTATACATTAACTTGAGTTTAGCCGAGAACTTGGATTCCAGAAATTTAGCAAAGAAATACTTTCTCAACCCCTGGAATATTTTTATGTGATGTGACCCATCACCATCACCACCGCCATTAAGAAAATGACTACTGTATAAGTTGACTGACTTGTGTGACCTTTCTGCAAGTGTTTGCCAATATCTTGAATGCCAAAATGGAGCCAATGTTGAAATGCCATCTGTGGGAGAAGAGGGTAATGTACAGTAAATGGTGGAAACAAGAGGGCATGCGGTGTGACTCTTTCCTGTGAGATGAATGGGGTGCTGCTTTGTCATGAACTTGAAACAAGCTTGAGTTGACTGCAATAAACTATGTGTGGCAACTGTGAAGCATAAGCCCAATGGAGGGAAGAATTAGGGTCAAGAGGGTCAACATTTAGGTGGAGAGTAGAGGGTTGAAAAGGAAAGACTGGAAGCACAAGAGAGACATGCAGAAAAGCAAGACATATTGGGCTAGGACGGAAGAAGGAGGAGGAAAATTGAGGCCGACTCTTCATCCAAGTGGCCGACAGCGAGCATAATCAGTCCCTGTAGTAAGTGACTCAACGTCAGAAGCCCTCCTTGCACCAGACCTCACTTTTATCCATCCCTTCAGGGGACGAGCTCTGCTGGACATGAGTGTCTATGGACAACGTTGAAACGGTTGACCTTTTCCCACTCCGAACGGCCACTCAGGGAGTATGTCTTGTCGAAAGGAGTGGCAGCTTTTGTCAAATTACTGTTGTCGTCTAAGGCACTCGCTAGAAGAAGCGAACACGGCTATGAATGAGTTTATCAAGTCCTGCCTGAGTCGGGTGTGTGCATGTATGTGTGGACACAGTTTCTGGTATCATATCAATAAACATAGTGCAGCTACCACCAAAATGGTAAAGTGAAAATTATATTTTTCCATCGATTAACAAACACTTGCATTATTCATTAGAAAGTGTTTCTACCGCATGAGCAGTGCAAATATTAAAACTGTGGAAAATGCTGAATGCACAAGTGAAATGAGGCATTACTTTATCATGCGCTTTTTCTGCGAATACTTTCACATTACAAATTTTCATGCTTCACAGCATATTTAACCAACAGTTAGCCAACATTGCTTTTGCACTGAAAAAAAAACAACAACAACAGCATAAATTCACCACTTCTCTCTAATGTTCTATGCCCAGTATTACCATTAGCATATAGTTAGCAGATTCAAAAAAACAGGTAATGTCTACACTTGTAGATGAGAAAATCTTTGAGGCATTCTCTGGGGAAAAAAAGGCTGTTTGAAGAGTACACTCAATAGGGAGTCCTTAGGTGTGTCCATGCCTGTAAAGGCTCTTAAAAGAGGTGATCTTCATTGATTTTTTAAACGAAATTCAATGACTGTATTTTCATTGATGGGCACCCATACTTTTACATCCTATCAATCCACCGATCTGTCCATCTGTCCGCCCCTAGACGCAAAGTAAGGCCGCAGGATGGGAAATCACAAAGCCCGGCAAGCGGCGAAGCAAGGCCAAAATAAGCTCTGCGCGAGGCCACAGCCCCGGGCTAGTGCCTGATTTTTGGACACAAGTATAAGAGCGCTCGTTCCCATATCTTCGTGCTGTGGAGGAAGCGCCTCTGCTCTGAGATTTTTGTAGTGGACGATGCCAGATATTCAGAGTCAATTTACATGTGCCTATAGCCCGTCGCGTAACGGCACATTTAGTGCCACTAAGTGTCACCTCGCTCCTGAAAAAAAGTATTGCAACTCATTCCATCAAATGAACTAGTACAGGGGTGGTCCTGTCCATGTCCTGTCCTGGAGGGCCACAATGTTGTTGCTGTTTTCCATCTTTCCCTACAACCAAAACACCCGATTCAAATAATGAGCTCATCGGTCTGCCGCACAGAATTCTGATAACGACCCTGATATGAGTCAGTTGTGTTGGTCGAAGGGAAACGTTGAAAAACAGGCTGGATTGTGGCGCTTGAGCATCAGACTTGGCCATCCCTGATCTAGTAGAGCAAACATTCTTTATTAAGACAACACAATATAACATATTTTTGTTCCAACTACTTGATCATCTAAAGTAATACTAAGTATATCGGGCTTCGAACTTCCCGAAAATCCATTATAGGGAGAAGCCACAATAACAAAACCAATGACGCAAGGAAACACTGTACACACAGTTATTATTTTAAAAGTCCATTACAAAAAAATACAATTATAAAGGAAACTAAAAACTTTGGTTTTAGTCTTTTTTCCCTATGGAGTCTAAATCATTTCCAATTAGTGTAGAATACATAGCCACATAGATACTGTAAATGTCTAGCACTTTCCAGCCCACACTTCTAGGCCACCCTCACTCGGGAATATGGCCGTAACAAACTTGTCATGTCACCCAATGGTAAATAAATCCTCTCTATATATTTTATCTATGATGTTATTTAATTGTAAACATGTATATTATATATAAATAGCACCCATTATACCATTTTGTTCCCAATTTTTTAATATGCATATACAATTTTGATGTTTTTACCTGGGGTTTTACATGCATTAGCTAATTAACATTGGGTTCTATTGCCATTTTGCCTTACGATCCCAACTGCAGAACGGATTAATTTCGTTTAGTGTGGGTCCATCGTACCTACTTACCATATAGGCTACAAAATTTCAGGAATCTGATTTTGATCTGCCCCAAGTAAGAAATAAATGCAGCTTTGGATTAAAGTAAAATTCTCTCGCTACAGTCTTCCCTGGCTTGCAAGTGGCATCCTAGTCATTCTTCTGTGAATAATGTAAAGCCAATGTAAATTGTATAACAAGTAAATTATTCACATGGTCTGCACTGGTGGCTTAGGGAAACTGCGCCTTCAGGCTTGGAATAAACACGGCATGAATTCAAAGAGAAAGAGGCGGGTTGTAAGATTAAAAAAAACTATATCAGCCTAGTTAAAGTTTCATTCACCCACTGGAGTCGTGACAGAGTCACAAAACATGCTGCTTTCTATGAACATGTGCACTTTAATATGTGGAAAATTATATTTTTATGGGGTCAAATGAATTCCGTCCACACATCTATACTCATCACTAACATCCCAAACACATTACGACACAAGCAAGGACTCTGGCCAAGGACAGCGCTGATGCTTTCGCAGTGAAACAACCAACACATGCTTAACCAAGCATCCCTAATGATGCCAACCTTTTGGTTCTGGTCGAGTTCTTTAACTGGGAAAAACCCTACATTACTCTTTGGAAGGGTATTTGCTGATGCAGCTTCCCTCACAGGAGGACCTTCCTCCCTTTCTCTTTCTCCTTAGAAGAGCTGAAGGTCCTGTCCACTGCAGTGTGACCAGAAATCAATCAGAGCAGGAAGGATTAAAGACGGCCAAGCCCAAGTCTGTCCTGAGCTAAAGTTGATGTCTGACCTGACACATGCGCACTCTTTTACACCCCAAAGTAGTTTACGACTTGAGAGTATAAGTAACAAAAAAACAAACCAAAAAAAACTATTCAAATGGCAGACCAAGCAATATTGGTGACCAATTCCGCTGTCGGATCGTAGCCATCCCAACAAGACTCTTCAATCAGCCTAAGAACCCACAGGCACTTCAATTATGCATTGGGAACAAGTGGGAGAGCACTAGCCACTCTATGATAGGAGCCAGAAAAGCGAGGCATCTGTGCTTGCCACAGCAAGTCAGACAATGAGAGTTGTGGATGGAGAGTCAGAGAGAGACACTAGAAAATAAGCTGGTGAGCCAAGTCTTGAAATAAAGCATGTAGCCAAAGAGCAATGTTCCAGATGCAAAGACTTCCACGGGAAAGTGAAGCCTCAAGGACAGCAGGGAGGAAATTTGGCAGACAGTAGTGCGCTTTGATGGCTTCCATCGCTGCGAGGGTGTGTCCTTTGACATCGACCTGACACATGTGACAAATTGGCGGCTGAAAAATTGTCAAAAAGGATGACTCTTCAGAGCGCGTCTAAGTTTTAGCGCAAACTGAACCACTAGTCTGATGACATCTTGGTTAATGAGATCGAGGTGCAGAAAGACAAAATATTCATGATTTCATAAATAATAATGAATGGTAACAGCAAGCACTGTTTGTATGAGTCATTTAATTGAACACAATATTATTTTTGGCCGTTATTATTACTATCATCAATATTATTTATTTTTAAATCACCCCACATTTTAAGTCACATTTTCAGTTTTTTTTTCCTTTTCAGGTGCATCAAATAAAGGCACAACGTATGATTATATTTCTTATGTACCACTGTCATGAGGACTACTTGAGGTTTTTTTTTATTGCAAATTCCCACTTTCACACTGTATTTGAAGATATTTCTTTGCCTGTCTCAGGGAAGAAGAAAGAATAAATTGATAGCGATAGTTTTTTTGAACATGGTTATTTGAATGAGGAAAGCTTTTGTTTCAATGCCAAGCATGATATTGAGTAGAAAGATAATGTCTGGAACAGTTTTGTCACAGTGGATGCCTGAGAAGATGAGAAGTCACTCTCAGGGAGAAATTGCGTTGTTTGTTGTTGTTGTAACACTATTTTTCATGCTGGATCTCTGTTATTGATGTTATGGTTTTTATGTATAGTCAGAAATAAATTCATGCCAATTTGCGCGACACGTATCCCTAGCACACTGTTAAATGTTTATATTAAAGCAATTTTATGTTGGCATTGTAAAATGGCTAATGTTGTGATGGCTCAAAAGGCACACACTAAAGTGTCTGAGTGTTAAGAAAATAAACAACACCTAATATGTAGGCAGGGCCTTTTTAAGACGTTTTCTCCACATAAACCTCCTCGTCTATGGAGGCACACACGACATTTGGCTGGAATAAATATCTAACCCTGTCTGCTAGTGCAGCCAAGCCGAAAATCCTCAGAGGCAGGCAGACGCTTGGACAGTCTCCCATTGAGGTTGACTAGTCGGAGAGCTTAATGAGCATGCTGGCTCAGCAGAGGTGGAGTACGGCCAGAAGCTCAAGTATTAGACAGGTGAGACACTCGACCTGTTCCCTGCAAGGTACCAGTACCTGAGGCGCAGAAGTCTCAGGAAATAGGAATTCCCTGTTGGGCTACATAGCAGTTATTGTGAGCTGTAAGTAAAAGGTAAAGCTAAAGTCTCAGCCTGTCTCCTTGCTTCACTTTCACTTCTCTTCATATCAAAATAGGTTCGTGATTTAAGATCAGTACCAAGGGCAGTGGCTAAATGGGCTCGTAAGGGATCTACTAGTCAGTGCGATTTATACACACATTTTGTAGCAAAACCACCAAGAGGTGAAATGGTTTACCTCAAATAGAAATATCTTCAATTCTTTTATGATTTACGATTCCTAACACGTGCAGGGACTTGCTGGAATGAACTGAGGGTGACATTGGTTGGCAGTTTGTGGGAAAAGTAAAAAAAAAAAAAAAAAACTGTTACAAATATATTTCAAGTGCTCTGGGCTCAGAAGGGGGTGAAAAGCTGCCTGGGGATTTCTCTCTCGAGGTTAGCAATGCATTTGAGCAAAAGTAGTAGCGTTATGTTTTTATTCATAGTGACAGCCTTTGTGACCTTGTACAAACAGTCAGGCTGCAGTGGCTGGTTTGAGCTATGAGAGAGACAAAGGTGATAAATACAGTGTATTGTTTGCGCGTGCACTTGTGTGTGCTATCGTTGATTACATATCCTCTCACTTGGATAAAGCAGCGTCCGTCAGGAACATGACCCCACTGCGGGGATGCTCGGTGAACTGCGCAGCCCGCCAAGACCCAGCCCCCTGCTGCTGAAACATCTATCAGCATGGTGAACTGAAATCTTTCTGTTTGCTAATACACGTACTTGAATGGGGCCCAATATAATATTGGGGCGAGGGGTTTGTGAGCATAACTGCGCAAAGCAGGCCAAGTCTGTTTCATATTTGTACTTTCATATGGTTTGCAAAGGGGTGGAACTAATTTCTACCAAATGCATGACAGAAGAATTGAGAACATCTAAGCATATGTTTATTCCTGGAGCAGTGACTGTGTGAATGAAAACAGTGCTGTTACGCAATGTGCTACATTATGCATCCCTGGAAGGACTGAGGGAGATAGAGCCGGCAAAATATGCACATCCTCTTAAGTGAAAAGCAGAGCACGAGGCGGATATTGAGATTGAAAGATATATAATCAATAGTCTAACTGCATGGCATGCTAACGGGAGAGTGACTATTTCCCACTACTTAACAGGGCTTCACAATAGTCATTTCTCTTCATATGAATTATTCATTAAACTTTTAAGGACAAAAAAAAAGAAGATGCCATTGAGTGAGGTATGTTTGCTAATGGTATTGCACACGGCATTTAGAAGTGATAAGTGAGCTTGACGGTGTCTTTCATTGTTGAACATATTTGGTAATCCCTCACCTCGCCATTGTGCTCATTTTGGTTCTTTTTTCCCCTGAAGGGAACCGACTTTCATGCCGTTGCCATCAAAGAAATTTCCAATTTTTCTGGTAATTCGTTGCACAATCCATAATATCCATCTCAACTACAGTACTTGAGAAAAATGGGATGACTGAAATATGGGATATGGAAAAAAAAAAACAACCTTTAGCCTGCATTCTCATTGTTTAATTTCACTGTCACAGATACAGAAAAAATGACCTCATTTGGGACTGTGTGGCACAACTGACTTCATTTTGGAGATAATGAACTTAGAGTGGGTGACAGTGTGGAGAGAAAATAATACCTAATAAGAACCAACAGAGAAAGGTAGAGACATCAGTATTCATGGAGGCGCAGTGGGTCTGTGCAATGTGAATGTTGATGACACTATGTCTGCGACTGTTCCCCATCTAAAGGGGAAGCGGAGGAAAGCGATTCTATTTCACCTTTGTCATGACAGCGCTTAAAGCCGAAAAGCCTACTCATCCATCAATATAAAACCACCTCTTAATGTATACGAGACTGAAAGGCAAAAAAAAAAAAAGGAATCGATGCAATTTAGATTGACGCTTTGGAAACCAAAGACTGATATACTTCAGCTTTTACGTTTAAAGATTTTTTTTTTTTGGTTTAAAACATGTCTTTGTAATCCATTATACCCTCATACTTTGCACAACCCAGTTGCTGTTTGACAGCTCCTGAGGGCTGTTATGTCAAACTGCATACTGTACACAAAGCACATTTTAGCCAAATGCTTTGAAATCTAACAATTCAGTTGATTCTTTTGTTTTGAAACCATTGTTGCAAAATGGAGAAGACTAACTTCAATTTAATCTGGTTTGATGTCAGCTCTGGGGAAACTCAGCGAGATCCACGCAGAACTTCCTTATGTCACATCAAACAAAGGCATCATAACAGTACTTCTAATTCTACATTCTAGGTGTACGTGGATGTGTCCCCTGGTGGGAGTCACCTGAGAGGGTTAGGGTTAGTGCAATATTTTTGGACTGAGTTTTGGAGCGAGAACTCTCCCATGGATGCCATTTTTGACTAGTGTCTTTCTTATAGCGGAATCATGAACCTTAAGTGAGCCAGTGAGAACTACAGTTCTTTGAAAGACTTTCTAGATGTGCTACTTCCCGGATGAGTCTTCCCCGCACTCTTGGAGTAATCTTTGTTGGTTGATCACTCCTGGGAAGGTTTGTCGCTGTTCAAAGTTTTCTCCATTTGTAGATAATGGCTCTGACAGTGTGCTGGAGCCCCAGAGCGTTGGAAATGGCTTTGGGATTTTGTAGCATACATCCGTTTGACTAAAAGAGCCAATTTGAGCAATTTATTGATTCAACAAAGGTGCTGTCAATCATGTTTGGGTGTCACGTGAACTCATAATTTCCAAAATGTTGGTGACTTACAGTTGTTTAATGATTTTTTAAAAATGGAGGCGAGGTTTTTCCAGATAGGGTCTCTCAGTAAATAAAATTATCATTCAAAAACTGCAATTCATAAATTCTTGGGTTGTCTCCCTGTGATATTAAAATTGGTTTCACGAAATGAAACCTCTGCGAGTGATAAATATCCAAAACACACAACTCAAGAAGGAGGCAAATAGTTTTTTCTCAGCATGGTATAGTGGCTGTTAGAAGAACTAACTACCAACCAGCTATTTGTGGAGCACATAGACTGCCCTGGCCCATGAATAGTGAAAATACAATTATAATTGTGTATATATAAAGCACTGATAAAAATGTCTATGCATTTTCCATTAAAAATGGTGCGGAAATAAGGAAACAAATTAAAAGCGTAATTGATTAAAAACTTGCTTTAAAAATGCATCTGCAAATGTGCAAAGTATTTTGGTGGTGTACTTTTCAAATGGAAATTGAGTAACTTGGCTCAAACGGTCTGGAAACAGGTTTATTCTATACAGCTAGACAGTGTTGTTGTTTTCTATAGATGCCTCCAAGCCCTTGCGTTAAATAAACCAGTGTTATTACCAAGCAAGCACACTTTGCCTCTAGTGGAGCTTATGTGAGTGGAGTGTCAAGCAGAGCTCACTGATAGACCTTCATTGAAGCAGGCATCCTGCCTGAATAAAGTTTCATTTATTCCAGCCACACAGACCACCACAATTTATTTTTCTTACATGTTTTGAATAAGGAAAAAGTCTGTATTGTATCATAAACATACACTAGAAAATAACTATAAAAGACAATCTAAAGAAATAAAATGCTTTTATAAAGTACCAGCGTAACCCTTCTCTTTGGGTGAAGCACAAGTCTCCCAGCCTCTGCTTTGTGTTCTGGATAATATTGACACGGGACGTGAATGTGCTTGCACACCTTTCTTGCACATACCAACCAGAGGCGCACTGGTCATCTGCACACGCAACTAACAATGCCTTAATGGTGGCTTCAATGAACTGTGTACAAGTTACGCAAAAGAAAACAAAACAAACCATATACAAAATTAAAAAAAAATATATATATATGAAAATGCGTCTGCAAACACCAACACTGTCAACTCCACACACAATTAAAAATGCCTATAGAAATAAAATGATAAATTAGCAGGGTTGGCCAAACAATTCCCAACAGTGACACAGCACCACCCAACTCATTTTGACGACGGCTTCAGTGAACTGATGGCCTTGCGTGACACTACACTAAGAAAAGTTTCCAACTGCTGTAATCGGTTCAATATATTATTATAGTTTTTTTTTTGTTTGTTTTAAATTTTTTCGGGCACGTCCACCTCACAGTTTAAGGGACCTGATTTCAATTCCAGCAGGCTCCAGTTTTCCTGTGTGGTTTTGAATGTTCTCCTCGAGCCCGTGTGGGTTCTCGCTGGGCACTTGTAGTTTTGCTTGAAAAATGCTAAACACAGCTAACGCAGCAAAGCCAGCCTTTTTTAGGTGCTCTCAGTTTGCAGAAAAAATAGATGTTTGAAAATAATGTATATACTGTAAAAGTATGTTCAAACCCCTCAAAAAAAAGTATTTAAGTGTGCTAATGTGTTTTTTTTGGAAAACGTATGTTTGCTGGTAATAACGCTTATGGCAGTTAGACGTTTCTATTTTATAGGGAAATTGTTATCAAAAGAAAAGAGGTATGTATTATTTTAACCCCCAGCATGCCTAAATTTGTAGCTTTCATGTGTCCAGAAATATAAAAAGTCATTTTTTTCTCCCTTAGTTCTGTACTCAGCTTTTCTTCTCACTTTCTGAGTACTAATTGCATTGTCACAGGGAGATTAAATTCTTTGCACTGACCCAAAGACAATAAAATAGTCACTGATGGAATAGTTGGGTGAGGAACACGTTTCTCTTAGGTTAAAAGCTATACTAATTGTCCTGCATGCCTACATGACTGAGCCCTTCTAAGCAATGTTTGAAGTATTTTTGTCTTGTAGTATAAATCAAAGGCCATGTCTCTGGTTCTTTTGCTTTAACAGATCACACACAAAGAGATTCCAAGTGAAAGGAGTGCTGTACCACTTGAGATTATGGGAAGTAAAGCGGTAGTATTGTTCAAAATATATGGTCTGTCACGGTTTCACACAAATGATGATGATGTTTTATAGTTTGTTCTGAACATTTTTTATCATCAGCATCTCAAGTCCTTCCTTTGTAAACTGATGTGAGCACACTTTGCTTGTAGTGGAATTGATGTGAGTGGAGTGTCCAGCATAGCTCACTTATGGTGCTTTATTGAAGCATCCTCAATGCGTCACCTCGGGCCTGCATGAAGCCTCATTTACTGTCCCTTCTTTTTTCCACCTCACCATCTCCTATGCCCTGAGGTGTTCTCACCAAATAACACGGGTAGGATTATATCGCAACATTAATATGGGAATTGATGTCCTACTATTTCGTGATTTGTTGCTCTGTGCGGTCCAGTGCATGAAGATAGGGAGATAAGGGGACTTAAAGGTTGGCTGACCAGAATGAGAGCAGTTATACAGTCCATTTCCTCCTGTGCTGATTAGCATGTCAACTGTAAAGGCGCAACCGATGAGCCATTCATGGGAAGGGCCAAGGAAGCGTTTTATCAAAAGGACACTAAAACCTGACAGTCACATTTACTAATAAAATCTACGTGTTTGTCTTGATGGTGCCTGCATTGATTTGGCATCAAAAGCACAAATTCACAAAATGGTTAGAATCATCTTTTAGCGGAAACCTTGTGTTAAAAGGCAGATTTATGATTGCTCTTAACCTGTTATTCATATTATTCAGGCTTTTTCTTTCTTTTTTTAATCAAGTCTAAGAGACTGAGAGGAGAAAAATAATAGGAGACTCTAAAAAACTAGAAAATGTTCTGCAACATGGCAAGATTTTATCATATATATGTTAAAGTGATGTGATGCTCACAAACGATTCAAGTCTTTTGAAGGGCTCCTCATTGTCAACGATGGGACTCGAGTCTTTACGCTGACTTTATACAGCACAACCTTTTGCTGCTGGAGAGTCATGAATCGCGATTCAATACAAAGAACACAATTTTTTTCTGAAATCACGTTTTATTGACTATTCAGGATGCTAAAAAAAATGAAAATGAATTACACAGTTTTTTATTTTTATGGTGCCAGATGCTAAAAAAAACAAAAATGTGGGTTATCATAAAAAAAAAAGCAATTTTGTGAGACATCTTAATGAGATTTGTGTCTTGTCTCATCGTTAAATTTTTTAACAAGTTTTCAAAATGCATTTACGAATTACCGTACTTTCCGGACTAAAGGCCGCACCGGTATATAAGCCGCACTGAACTATAAGCCGCAGGGCTCAAATCATGAGGAAAGTCACACCTTATAGTCCGAAAAATACTGTAAATGAAAATTAAGGATGACTTAAGAAAGAGGAAACAGTTCTTTCTAGAGCCTTTCTTGGACTGCAAAATATGGATCGGGATTATTGAAGCCTCAATGTCTATTTCTACACAAACTCTAGTGTGCCATTGCAATGTGGTCTGGAATCACTAGGATAAACTATGATAAGACCGCAATGGATAAAATATCTGTGGAATTTGATACAGACCTGACTTTCTGGCATTAAAATGTAAAGAGATTGAATTACAGAGAGAATAAACAACAACTGCACCTTACTTTTTTCTTGTCATACTAAACCTGTCCAGCCAATGTGATAAGGAATCGGGTTTATCTTAAAGTACTGTGAGTACACAGGACAACTGGTATCGGCAAGGGCTTATTTCAGCTGAAGCTTTAAATCACACCCATTCAGCATGAGGACTATGCTTTTTCAGACTTTACAGCTCATGCCCCAGAGTTTTTTGTATCAAAAATGCAGCTCTGCAAAGAAGACATCGCGTGATGATTGGTTTATTTAAAATAACATACTTTTTAAATTCAACCGATAAGTGTGTTTTATATTTCTGAAATTGCTTGGAATTTAAGCAATACCACCACAAGAAACTGAATGAGATCACGATATCGCAACAATTTACCCAATATATAATGTTAAAAGATGAGCTACAATATACAGCAACATCAGATCAAATGGTGTTTGTCAAAGGATTACAGAATGATACAGCCTAAAGCCAGATGTGTGTTGATCTCACACGCTTACAGTATTTGTACATATGTGAGTATATGAGAGTTTAGTTGCCATTACTGATCCTTAGCTATCATGAAGTGTAGGTTTGTAATCAGGATTAAATTTATCAGGCTATTTGCTGTACACATACAGCTATACTTGACTGTTACTTTGGCTAAATGCTAAGGTAAGAGTCCTTCACACTTACATACACATGAGTGTGTAACCACAAATTGACTGTGGGGTTTCCAGCGTGACACAACACCTCAGTGAGGGGTAGCCAGGGGCGGTCGTGCATGCATGGGTGTGTGCATCATTCTTCATAATACCATGAACAGTCAGAGTTTCATAAACAAAAGAGCAAACAAAAAAAAAAAACATGTATTATATAACATTTAAATTTGCAGTTGGTACCTTGTGTCAGGTATCAAGGTGTATAGGAATACTGCATGCACGCATGGAAGAACAGAAAAAAAATATTAAAATTTCCCCCTTGGTGTATGGCTGTTCAATAGGGCAACCAGAGTATGACATGGGGTAGGCAAGGCTCTCACTGGTCAACTTATAGCTCCGCCCCTGCATACACACAAGTGAATATCATGTGATTATCATTACATTATTATTAATAATAATATTAAGAGTTTGTTTTTATGTGTGATGCCTACCCTAACTTCTCATTGGTTGAGAGATAACGTTGTAATAGTGGTACCTCTGATTGGCTCAGCCAAGCAGTTAATTCATTAATCAAAATATGATATTGTACAATAATCTGCATATTTCCATACACGTTAAAAGCCATGGTAGAAAAGTTGTATTTTTTCCTATATATATATATATATATATATATATATATATATATATATATATATATATATATATATATATATATATATATATATATATATATATATATATATATATTAGCCCACGGTAAACAGACTAAGGCAGACAATAAATGTATGACATTGCCAGCGCCGGCGTCTGGATAAGACATACCACATAACAGAACAAATCGAGGGAGTCAGTGAGTAAGTATAAAATATCACACGATCACCCTTTACTTTCAGGTATTCTTTTCAACACAGACAGCATTCCACCTCCTAAGGGGGAATATACTTTATGTCATTGCTGTTGAAAAGCAACCCAGAAGAATTGTAGAAGTAGGAGAAGTAAGAAGGCTTCGGCGGAAGTCGTAAACGGGGTTTGAGAAGGCCTGGTATGCAACATGCAAAGTGATATGTTGGTTCCCTAGAGAAATATAGGATAAGTCACATTGTAACATGACCTTACATATAGTAGCAGGCAAGATCACTTTCATGTTCCTTTAGTGTTTATTATTGACTCGTGCGTGTGTGCCCTGTATGTAAAACTCTCACTTAGTCCTTCCTGCTTCCTAGAATAGTGCAATATTTTTGGCTATGCGTCATGCCTTTGCGGTTGGTTTTGTCAACAGTGTCCTCGTGGGAATATTCTGGCTCATGGTTGATACCGAGACCTGCTAAGCATGCCTGTGGTCCAGGTCAGAGTCTGGGGGTAGGTAAGGTCAGTTCCCTTGAAGCAACCGCACAAAAAAAATTACACAAGTAATCTGAAACTCTCCATGTGACTTTGTTACAGTGAGCTCTTCTTTCAAAATGTCAGTGAGTCATTTAAATGCAAACTGGGATGGGGAGAAGCTGCAGATTGTGCATGTCAGCTGACAAATGATGAATGCATCATTTCTTTAAAGTCTCCTCAGACAAATCACTACGAAAATTGTTCCATTTCTATGTGACCCCAATTTATACTTGAGTCTGAACATGCCATAGTCTTTCAAAGCTAATGTACATGAATGTAGTGGGGAAGATGACCGACAGATGTAAATATGTAAAACAAGTGTATAGACATAACAATAGTCAAAGAAAAAGTAGTAAATTCAGTAGTTCATAATATCAAAACTGTGTTTAGGCGCAAATAATGTCTGATAATCTGTAACTACCCAGAAGAACATTATTTTACTACTTACAACTACAAAAACAACAACCACAAAAGTGGCTCAAGAAGTCATAGGTTAGATAACTTTGTGAGTTAAACATCATCGAAAGTAGCCTGACAATTTTAAATGAAAAAATTGACACCCTTAAAAAAATGTTGCATAGTATCCCTGCAAAAACGCTCATAATTTAGAAAATATTACAACTGGCCTTCTATGATGCCATTATCAGGAAAATCAGTTGAAAATGCATTGCTATAAAAAAAAAATGAAAACCAACCTCTAAACCAAAAAATGTTTGTTCAGCGACGTTAGCACTGGGAATACACTGACACAAAGAAACATCATTCCCTCATCTTATGCCAAGAGTGTATAAAAGACACACTTCTCTTCATCCTTTTCTTGCAGGCAGAGTGAAATGGTCAAGGCTAAGAGTTTCAAAAACCGTCTTGAAACTATGCTTCAGCTACGTAGATGCATTCATGGTGGCAAAATCCACTCATTTGCTTTATTTACACAAAGTAGAATCAATTTGTACATGAAAAGTTTGAAAGGAAATCGTTGATAAACCTAATGACCAGCAATTCAGTCCAACCAAGCAGAGGTAAAAAATGTTTTCATTATCCATTAGATGCAATTTTTCTACAGACAAATTCATCACAGAGCACGTGCAACCAACATACCAAGTCAGGCAAACCCTGAATCTCTCTTGCTCCAAAAAAAATGCAGTGAGGTCAGCTGAAGTCCAACCAGCGAGTAAGCTGATTGAGGTAGTTATATATAGAAGGTACTGGCAAGTCATCGGGTGCAGGGGACCCTTTTGGGGCTCTGTCACAAGGTTGATTTAGTGCAAGATCTTTCATCTAAAATCAGCCAGTGGGGTAATGAAACATTTTCCATGACACAAACCATAACAATATTTCCCTTGTGGCTTCAGAAGATGAATTGAATCAATCCAAGATAAATGGAAGATGATGAGACAGTAATATGACGTGCACTAGGAGCGTTTCAAAAGCGGGGCAGCAAGGGATGTGGTCAAAGGGCTGAAGCCATTTACCTCTTACACCGTGCATGCCTGTGGGATTCAGAGAACATGGCTGGAATACTGCAGTATTTTGGAAGATGTTAATGTGAGTGAGGCTATGCAGTGTATGTGAGAACAGAGTTTTAGGGGCAGAACTGCACGGCGGCCATCTTTTCAATGTCACAGGCAAATGTGACTCAAAGACTAATTTGATTCATGCAAGCGGGCACATGCAAGCGCACATGCACGCATACTGCACACGTCACAGCCATTTGTCCTTTGTGGAGGTTGACTTTAAAATGTGCATCTAAACCATGAAGACTATGTATTGATATGTTTCATAATTCCTTAGTATTTATACAATAAGCAAAAGCACATCAAGTATGGACGAGGCTCAAAAATCATAAGAGAAGTGACTGATGCCACTGAAAGCATACCTGTGGTGCTCAGAAGGAAAAATACTGTATGTATGACATAACTATAAAAGCAACATCCAAATGTATTTAGCTGGTTGTTTTAAAACAGATATACTGTACAACATTAAAACAAATCTATGAAATTATTTGTCGAGAAAACATGCAGTTAGCTATACTTGCCAGGAGGGGGCACACATGTGAGATGGCCCGGTTGAAAGCCGTCTTTCATTCCATTCATCTACCATTCAATGTGTCATTTTGCTGCTGAGATTTTGACGGATATCAGTCAGACAATTCATGTCAAAACTGATGGAATGAAGAACCGTCTGTCAGTATTGACTCTGAAATTTGCAAAACTGACTCAGATTAACCAATGATGCATAATTAAGAAAATTATGCACAATTAATGGCAATGACAATGGAAGCAAGCACCGGCAGTCAACGAGGATATGTCACATCTCCGCCCCCTCTGGCATGTATGGCTGCACGAATGTGAAAAAGAAAAGAAAACAAAGAAATTCTCAATCCATAAAAAAAGAACAACAAAAAACAACAGGTGTATTTGCATAACAGTGGCACGACAGAATTCTAGGCATTGCGCATATTCTCATTTCTTTTATTAGTGTGCCATGGAGTAATCCTTGTGATAATTTGCACGTATTGAGTTGAAATGGGAGTAGTACAGAATTACACATATCATTTTGAGTTCTCCCATCCGAAGTGTTTTGGAAGTTATTAGTTCTTTAATGATTTTTTTCCAAAACAAAATAAAAGAAAATGCAGGCTAATTATTGTATTTCTGCTGGGAAAAAAACAAAAAAACAAAACATAAATTCACCAAATGTGGCCCTTCAATCAAAATAAGATAACATTGTAACAATTTCTCCATGGTTATTAAATTATTTATTCATTCATTATAAGATAACTTCTCACTGATGCTATCAGTTAAACTCGCAAGCAATTTTACACCACAGTTTCATATGCAATGGAAAGGTTATCTTAGGTTACCTTATCCTTGCATTGTCCGTGAACTTCATTTTATTCAGCCATGTAAAATTGCTGAAATGATTTCCATATTGTAACATTTGGCCTTCTGACATAAAGCAAAGGGAAAGCTCAAGTACAGGATAAGTAAGGCATGTTGTACAGTTTTGAGTCAGACAATATGGTAGATTGGAGTAAAGGTAATAGAATGATTTCTAGCATATTGTTTGAATTTATTTCATCTTATCAATTTGCATCAAATTGGGAGGTTTGTTTGATGGCTTGCCTTCATGCGAAAAAAATAAAAACGATTCTTTGAACTTCATCCTCAAACTTTGAACACGAGTTTATTAAAAACATCAACTGAAACGTGGCATTAATGAGCGTTAAATGGAAGAACATAAACCCTTATTACTTTTGTACCATCCAAGTCTGAAGGCCAATCAACTTATGATATAAAGTTCATTACATGCCACATGCGAACTGAGCGCGAGGATGCCAATATGTACCGTCATTTGTAAGTGTCAGAGTGAAACACAATTTAATCAATCAAGTGCGTACCTTTTCCGACTTCAGACCTGAAAGCAACCTGAAGCGGATGCGTACTTGTCTAATATCAGACATTCTTCATTAACTTAAAACAAGTCTGTCATCCATTATGCTCATGATCAACTCTGATTTGTAGCGCTAATCTCTGTTACTTGAGCACAAACAGGCAAACTAAAGAAATAAAGACCTTCTCGGCAACAAGCCATATGATTAAAGCTGACTTGGCAGAAGAGATCGAAAGGTCCGCTTACCCTTTAATGACACTTACTAAGATAACAAATTAACATCATCTTGTTATGGGATTATAGCAACGGTAACGCATGCCAATGTGTTTCTTTGAACTCCCATTTGCTCTTAGTACCACCCTTTTTCTTTTAACTAAGGTCTCAGATTGTGAAATGGTAGTTGTCATCACATCACTTCACTGCTTTACTTTTTTTTTTTTTTTTAAAGAAGCCAACAGGTCATGTTTCTTCAACCGTTTTGTTTCCCTTTTGTACCCTTTTGAAAATACTGCAAAAAAAAAAGTTCAGTAATTTGAACATTATCAGTGTATTCAATTAGATATAGGTAGAACATGATTTGCAAAGCATTGCAATGTTTTTATTATGCTTTGGAATTTGTGTTTAACAAATAAAACCACAAAATACACTTGAGACACTTTAATCAAATCCAAACAGAAATGACTGCTTTCACTGTTGTTTTTAACTGAACTGACAGTTAATTAACAGCCTGTATTTGTTATTATCTGAGGACACTGTGAGTTAATGGGGAATGTGGCAAAGCTTCTATTTGTTAGTTTATATTCTACTTTGTTCGCACAGCAATCATGTCTTGCCTTGAAATTTAAACATCAATTTTTAGTAAACAAGATAATGAGCCAAAAAGTGTTGACAATGTTTGTGTTCTTTCTGACCTTTGTTACTTTTTCAATATCCAAAATGGCAAAGAAAACATGCTTTTTTTCTTTTGCCCAGAACAGCCTCCCCCCCCCCCCCCCCCCCCCCCCCCCCACACACACACACACACACACACACACACACGTCCATTCAAAATATTAAATTATATTTCTGCTGCTTTTGGCTCCAATTTACCATTAGACACACTAAACCTGCCCCTTGACAATTAAACAAGAGAGAATGACAGCTTTGACCTTATAATTGAGAATAACGTTCAGTGCCTTCACCGCCCTTCGGCCTGTAGTCTGAGCCTACCTTCTCACACACACCCGCACGACAGAATCACAATATCCAAAGGTAGTAATGGCTTCATTTTAGGGCTCTTCATTATTATTCCTCCTTGGAAATTTAAGATGCGCCCCTCTATCACCTTATGAGTTGCTATTATTGAGTGGAACCTGGACCCTAAATCCGAAGTAACGCCATCACAATTGAAGCTTTTCATCTTAAGATCAACGTTATCTGTGAATACATTGATAACTATAGTCATTTTGTGCGTTTCAAAGGGGTGCTATCATAAAAAGTCAACTTTTTGGAGCGTCTAATCATGTTACAATGTTGATTTCTCACCCGAAACACCCTCAAAGTGTTATGTTCCTTCACTGATGCATTTCTAAGCATTCCTTGCTTATTCTGTGCTCTCACACCAGCAATAGTTCATCATTTAATCTAAGGACCGGTACCGGGCCACGGGCCGGCGTTTGGGGACCCCCTGCGAGAAAAATGTATGTAAGGCCCAGTTCATCAGTAAAAATGAATCGTTCCAACATTCCTATTAAAATAAATCAATGTCAATATGAATGCAAACAGACAGTCTATTGATCATATGCTGCTTTGTGAGACTTTTGATGGCAAGGAAATCATTTACTGAAAGTGTGTTTTCTGAGCCATGGTTTTCCATTATTGCTTAATTAGTTGAGAAACTCATTTGTGGAACAACATGACTTCAATCACAATGAAGTGGTGTAGTTGGTTATGGCATTTATAAAATCTTGACGTCAGGCATTTCACACACTCACTAATGTGCACTTTAGTCACTGTGTCCTGCCGTTCTGCTAAATGAAAGAATGCTGGGCTGTTTTGGGAGTGTTGGACACAAGCACTCTTGATTCAATTACACTAAAATGAAAATTTCCCGAAGCCTTCAATGTCTCTGCTCTTTGTTGGCCCGACAAAGGTGCATTAATCTGAAGGATGTTAGAGCAAATATACTGACAGAAAAAGAATCTGAAGAGGACTTCCGGGACGTGTGAAACTCTTTTGAATATCAATATTACCACTAAACACTTTCTGAAATAACTTTTTTAGACGGGGGGCGGGGCAAACCATTAGACAGGAGTCATGTCCAGAATATGACTGAGCAGGGGCATCACTAGACTCTATTGGGGCACACCTGGGGCACATAGATTTCATAAGAACGCGCAAAGTGTGTGGAAAAAAAAACAAAAAACATATCTAGCACTTATTTATCACAGAAAACAAATATTGGAGTTTTTTTTACACAACCCAGACAAAAGAAAAAAGCAAGAGCAATGAATCTTTTTGTTCTTTTTGGATTTTATCACTGAAGTACAAAACCCTGAATTCAAAGGCGTTGAATGCATGTGAATAAGACTGGCTAAAGTTGGAATCATGTGGAATATTTGAATGGCTTGATTAAGTGAAAAATGAAAAACTCTGAATGGAAACACTGAAAAACAAACATATATTAAAAAGTAGGAATTATGATTGTATTTGTGAATACTTAAATGTATAAAAATAATTACTATAAATTGCATCACACATTATTATAAAGTATTACAAATAATGAATGAGCTTATGTAAAATTTAATGAAAATGAAAATGAAATCTAATGAAGTGTACGTAATGTTTTAGTTAAGTGATGAGTTAAATGTCAATTCGCCCAATGTAAGTCAAGTCTTTTTGGAATAGAAAATGAGGATTTGTGGGAAAACAACCAGACATCACGTGAATATGTATCATAATATAAAATTGGAAGTACAAAACAATAATGATAATAATTAAAATGCTGAGAAAGAAGGAAAAGTGTGAACCCTAAAGGGATCCAACCACCGACTGTTCGCGTTGAAAACAGATTTTATTTTTTTAACGAATTACATTTTTACTGGGGCACAGCAGATCTATACTGGGGCATGTGCCCATGGAAAATATGTTTGGTGATGCCGGTGTGACCGAATAATGTACTGAACTTTTTTCTCACTTTCCAAATGATGCAAATAAAGAAGTACTTCTGAATGCCTGACAATGGCAATTACATAAGAGTAGACTTGTCTACAATAAAGGCACAAGGTAAAAATGAGCAGCGGAGAGGCAAGGTCAATCTGTGACAGTGATTAAACTCGGAGTCCAAGTTTTTAAAGTGACATTGCTTTCTTTTTGATAATGCCAGCAGGGAACGTAAGAAAATATAAAATCATCATGGGGCATGTTTGTTTTACCCTGTTATTGAAGTGCTGCCACAATAGTAAATCTGCAAACAGCATTACATTGTTTGGGCTGGCTCTGATGCTCATCTAGAACTGTGGAGAGCATTTTTGCTTCAAACATGTTCCCAGCTGACATTAAATGACAAGCTTTTAGCATTTTTTCAAAATAATTCATAGACTACTGCTCACTGAGGAGAACAATTCATTCCCACTAGTGAGCTGAATATTTCGTGCTCTATCAAAATATATATATATATATATATATATATATATATATATATATATATATATATAATATATAAAATTGTTATGTAGTTACATGAAATTGGTCAGTGAATCACTGGTTGAGAGCAGAATAGGCAACAGCCTCAATTTACCGTACCATCCATCCATTTTCTGTAGAGGCTTATCCTCACAAGGGTCGCAGGCTCGCTGGTACACAGCAGGGCATACCGGGGCGACCAATCAATCAACCACCCAATCACATCCAAGGACAATTTAGTGTGACCAATACACTTGCTATGTTTTTCGGCGTGTGGGAGGAGGCTAGAAGGCCTGGAAAGAACCCATGTAGGCTTGGGGAAAACATGCAAACTCCACACAAGAAGGCCAGAACCAGCTGGAATTGGACTTGGGTCCCTTAACTGTGAGGCGGAGGTGTTAACCACTCATCCACCAAATAGCCCCCTTTACCATACCTCAAGTATGAAATCAGTAAAGAGTCTACACATTCTGTTAAAAATAAATAAATAAATAAAAACTTAAATAAAAAAGATTTATAAATTAAAGAAAAAAAATTGTTTGTTCACCTTAAGTCCTGTTGCCGTGCACAGTTATTTGCTTGTAGATTTTTTTCAAGTTTAAATTTTGCCATGTGGAATATGGCAGCAAGCCTTTCTTTTCAAATGTATTCTCATTGCTCCAAAACATTAAAGGTTTACTTAAGATCTCTTTTTATAAACAGCAGAGGACCAGAACCATCAAGTGATTAACTGAAATGGAAGAAAGGGTTTAGGCATCAACACATCTTGCTTAAGACTTTGGACATACATTTAGACCAACGTTTTTTAGTAATAGATTCATTATTGTGGTCCGGTGCCAAAAACTGCGATGATTTATTTTGTGTTTCATGAGTATGCACGCAATGACATTAATGAACTCTGCCGATGATTAGTGTGATAATATATGCACACGACCTTTCCATGGTCACGTGAAAGGTGAGAGGTAGCCCTCGGTTCTGCAAATTAGTTTTTTTGTTTTCTTTGCTTTTTCTGCAGACATGCAGGCAAAGGAGAGACGATTCCAACCTGAGATGAGGCCGAATCTATAAGCGGAAACGGGAGCCGCCGTGATTGACGACTTGCTTTACCTCATCCATCAGGCCTGGCATACAGTGGGCTGACACCACCATATCCATCCCATGTGGCCAGGACCACTCCAACCCTTGAGCTATATTTGCTAGCTGACATTAATGCCTTGCTCCTGCTTGACTCTCTAAGCCTCCCCCTCACTCATCTTTCATGACATTGCAAATCTATGGCTACACAATCCTGTATTACAGTATCTCTGGCTCATACCCATGTTGGGACCAAACTTCGGCCCGGGGGTGGGTAGGTGGGAATGGTGGGCAGGATGTAAACGTCAGTAGGGCAGGGGTGGATAGCAGTTTGGGAAAATCCATAAATATTGCAGAAATTCCCATTGGGCCCTCCTCATTTGCCTCTGGCCTTTGTGTTACAGCATTTGATAAGATGGTAAATGATGAGCAGAGCTACAACTACTCCAATTATCGTAAGGTATCCACTGTAGATTAACATTTCCCTTGCGGTGTCAATCAAATGTGAGTATTGATAATGTGTTAAAATGATGACATTGATTTGTAATAGTCTCGAGACATAGGGCATTTCCCATTTTTAGACAGTACATGAGCAGCCTTTTAAACCATGGAAGCTATTAATTTGTAATGTTTTCATTGTACTTTTTTTCTTGTCATTTTATAGAAAGCCACCGTTTGCATGAATCACAGCAGAGAAAACAATCTGCCACGGTGGTAAAGTTAAATGGCATTTCACAGTAGGGAGTCTAGATTATTACTGTAGAAACGTAAACACATTAGCAGTAAAAACATTGAAATACATCACTGTCCAATGTCCCATCCTCGCCCACCAGTCACTTCTGCAGAGCATGTTAGCATATTAGTGCCATACAGTTGCATTTACAAGGAAGGGATTGGCAGAGGTGGAGTTTTTATGGATATTATAGCTTTGTCAAAACATTTCAGTTTCAGGGTACACACACGTTAGCCAATGTGAGTAAACTATCGTGAATGTTTGTATGGACTGAAGCGATTAAGAAGTTATTGAAGGTTTATATTTTAGACTTCCCCATATGTCTGACGCAATTATCAACAAGCCAAAATGTACTTAACTACTTTATAACATTTAGAGGAACACTATATTAAATGTCTGATCACTTAAACACTTCAAGTATGAAATGCATTGCGACGTATCACTAATCCGAGTGCACATTTCAAGAGAAAACCATTGAGGTTTTAAAATAAACTAAAGAGCCGTTGCTTTGAATAGCTGTTTTGAGTGAATGCGCTTTAAAAAAGAGCCAACACTACGATCGCTAATATGAAGATATATACTGTAACTTGTATGCATCACTGGACTTAACCTTGTCTTAAAATACTGTCTATTGAAAGGTAATTATCTTTTGAAGAGAACCATGCTTTACAAAAAGGTAATTAAAAAATCTAAATATCTTTCCTCAAACAAAATGAAAATCATCAAGGTTCAACGTTTAAGTATGAATGGTGTATCAGTGGAACGGCTAGTTGTGCTATTCCAATACAGCCAATCCAGCCAAGCTATAAGGAGAAAAGAAAAAAACAAAAGCCTTGTCAAGGATTCACCTCTTTATCTTTTCCCATAAAATCCTTCTCCATCATCTTTATGTGGCATAATTATTGAGGACAATTTTGTTCTGGCTAGCTGTGAGCCAATCTTGAGATGGAAGAATGGACAGTGAGTGTGGCTCCACTTGAGAGCTTAAAATGTATCCATCCCCTCAAATGAACTGCAGTCCAAAAGTCCCTGCAGAAGGCACAAAGTTCCTTCGGTCTTTTGTCAATACTTCAACCACGTTCGGGATTTTCCAAAACTAATTTCAGATGGCATCATGTGCTTTAATCTGATTTTTTGGGTCAAGGCTCAGGCACTGAATTCTACAAGCAAAGTGTACGTAATTAAGACCCGTTCTGAGGTGAAGGCTTATATTCAGAGGATGGCTTTATTTACAGGCACCACCACTTGAGATAAATGAAAATGTGTTCTGCTAATTTTATGTGGTTCAAAGAATGTGTAAGGAATTTCCACAAGACTGTCCCTCCTGAACATTTTTAGAATCGATCATTCTATTTGATTGTTCCAGTGTAATCAGAGAAGCGGATTAAATTTCAATTAATACAATTTTTCTCGGTTATGTTTATGTGTTTACTCAGTATGTGTTTACTCTCTTCTGCCAATGGTTGGAAAGCAAATGAGCTTGGCATTTTGGCCAACAATTTGCCAATCTTGTTCTTTCCAAAGCACAGTGACAAGACTGCAGAGGCGTCTTATTGCTTTTCACCATGTTATGGTTCTGTCCCTTTGGTAAACTGTAACCGACTGATCAAACATTATGAGTGACAGTTTGATAATTATTATTTATCATAAACGTGTAAAGCAACGTGGTGCTTGCAGGCACCAGGTAGCCCCCAAAGATCACATTAGTAGCCCGCAGGCCTGTTCTGCAAATAGATTACAAGTGATAGGACATTGTATGTAGGACATGGTATTTTTCTATTAATTTTACAAACAATTGTACATGTATTACATTTACATTACATATTGCACTTTATTTACATTTTTACTACAGCTGTTCCTTAATTATTGTGAAAAATTATGAACATGATTGGCGTCTTCACATAAACTGGTAGCCCTTCGTATTACTCAGTACCAAAGAAGTAGCTCTGTTTCAAAAAGGTTGGTGACTCCTTCTCTAAAGTTCATCTGTCACAGTCACTGCAAGTAAAGAAAATAAAAAAGTAAAAATAATGCTGAGCTTGAACTTAATCAAAAATGTCTTTTTTTGGAGAATTAATGAACTTCTATCTCACATTTCCTGGCTAGAGCCAATCAGTGTGAGCTTGTTCCTTGTTGGTTACTTGAACAAGAATGCTATTATCAAGTCATGTAAATCATATTTAAAAAGAAAAATAACATCAAATAAAAAAGCCGAAAAAATTCAAACAAGACGGTAACAAAACTAATTTATCATTAGTCTGTGGTACCAATTCACAGTATTTCTGTAGCGTATAATCAAATTAGCATTCTTTTTTTTTCAATATATATTATTTGTTTTAGCACTTATTGGCATTCCCTATTTATGCCTTTAGTGAGATTAAGCTATATGAAAGGATAGATGGAAGAAACTCTCAATTGGGCATTGTAGTGTACTCTTAATTTTCCTCTTGATTGAGCCAGCCTATTAGTGCTTTGCAACCTCAGAAAGACACACCAGAGACATAGATTTGCTGAGGAAAATGCACGAACAATATGGTCACGTGCTCCAGCCAGCTAAGCCTCAGGGGCTGAATTCAGCTTGCAGTTATTTAATAGAATGTTGAAAATGGTTGTGACTTGTATTTTTGGAGTCTCAGCAGAAGGGAAACTTTGTGTTTATGAATTAAAGATGCAGTGCAGTGTTTCCCATCATGACTGAATGAGGGCTGGCGATATGAGAGACAGAAGTAAAATGATACTTACTGTACAAGTATAAGGGTACATTTTTTACCTGTGCGAATGTATGTTTCTGTTAGGATTCAGAAACAATATTTCTGTGCGGATCATCATGTAATCAATGTGGCTTGATTGTCACCTTCTGTGACCTCACACACATCTCAATCCATGATTTACCACATTGGATAGTTGGCTATGAGTAACTGATGACAGACTCTTTTCCTGCCATTACTGTTTTTCGTGCTATTAGACAAACTGGACTTGGAAAATAGCAGAAAATGACACCCAAATGGTAACTATGTGTTCTTATTTTCTCCACAAAAACAAGACTGCTATCTCTTTATATTCGGATGGGGGAGCCTGAAAAATAGTTTTTAAACACCTGGTGATTCTGCAAAAAACTGCAATAGCACAATTCAGATTTTTCCATAAGAATTATTAGAATAGAACATCCATGTTATAACTGGTGGGGATTGGTTGGATGCCATGGTCATGCGCTTGTAATTGATGGTGACTGATTAGGAGCTATGGCTATGTGTCACATTTCCTCATAGAGATCATTTATTTGTCATTTAATCTGATTATTACTGTTGTCACAAAGGGTTTTTTATTTACTAGTTATCGGGTTGTTCCTTAATTTATCAGTATCCATGCTGTAATTATGCTTCATAATATTGGTCTAATATGTCATAAAAGATTGAAGTCTGACAGTATTAACACTCTAAGGTCTCAGTGACAGGTTGTCAGAAGAACGTCGAGTCAAGTCAACCTCTCAAGCTGTCTTGTTAAGCTGTCTTCCCAGTTTCTTTCTGAATTTGTATTTTTCAAGTGTAGCTTCCCAATTCAGTTTCTAGTATCACAAGAATAGTTCTAGTTTCCGGTGCGCACTGTAGTTATGTTGGATTTGTGTGTATAAAGACTTTTTTACTTTCATTTCCTGTCCGTTCCAAACCTTCACATGTGACACTTCCAGAATGGAACACAATGCATGTGAGACTTTGGTTAATCTGTACTTTGCTTGAAGTTTTAAACATTATAGAAATGAATTAGTTTTGAGCAGCAAAGTGTATCATGAGGCTTGCAATTATGTTTTACAGTTTATAATTCAAAAAATATTTATTAAAAAACGGGAGCTTATAGGAAACATTATGTTGTACATAGGTGTGAATGTTCATTTGTGTGCCGATTAACTGCCCCGCAATTGACTGGAAGCAAACCCAAGCTATTCGCTGCTTTTCATCCGCAGTCAGTTCTCACTGGTATGCCCCAGCTCATCTGTGACTGAAAAGTATGAGCCTTAGAAAATTGATGCGTGGATGGATAGTCAAAGGCAAACTCAGCAGCATAGTACTTTACCTGAATTTACTGCATAGATGACGTTTAGAATAACATTTAGAAGTTAGTTGCTGGTAAAATACTGTACAATGTAAAACGATGCTTTCCATTTCAATGAGTATAAAGGACAAAGAGGATGTATGCCAATCCTTCTTGTAGGTATTCACTCATCTTAAGTCTCAACAAAGATTCTGAAATGTCATTAGATATATACAAATCTTGTGCCACGTCAAGCATAGTGGTCCAAATTCTATGTGCAACTTTTGAAACTTGTTTGGGGCTTTGGATAATAGCTGTTCCACTGTAGTTTGATCCAGAGTTGTTGGTGAACTGGAAGACTGTCTTTTGCTTAAATGAGATTCAGTGTAATTAGAAGCAAATAAAGTCTTCTGGGACACAGTAATGATAATTAAATGGTTTGACTAATCACAGAGGACGAGAATGGAAACAAGAGCTGGAAACCGCAGGGGGGCAGCTTTTGTAAGCATCCTCAACTTCTGTGATTCTGGTGTGTAATAAGACATAGGAAAGCTACTGTGAGCAACAACACAAACCCAGACATTAGAGAAGTGCACATGAAAGAATGTGCAAACAATGTGTGTCAGCAGGTCGTCTCTATTTCCCTCCATGGCAAAGGCTCACAGCAGTCGATGAGATCAACGTTCCATAGGAGGGCATGCATTGCTTGGAGGTATCAGAACAGCAAATGGAGAGAAGGTCTTCTACTGAAACCTTTCTGCAGGGCTGCACACACCGAATACATACGCAGATGTGCATCTTTCTAAACACAAATGATTCTTGTTAGCGGACTGTTGGAAGACCTCAGTATGACACATCACTGCATTTCGTTTTCAGACGCTGGCCTGAGGGAGGTTGTGCTTCGCCTAGCCGCTCACTAGAGCACATTGCATGAAGACAGAAAAAGGAATCTGCAGAATTATATTTTCCTACTGTCATGATTTATGGACTATGACTTCATATTTAATGTACTGAAAAAAAGAAAAAATTGCTTGGTGAAAAACAAATATAAATATGGAAAACCAAATAACGCATTTCTACTTAATTTTGAATGACCGACTTTTCAAATTTAGAAAATAAAGAAAAAAGTAATATACACTCCTGCCTCCACGTGAATGCATCGCCGTAGGCAAGACATGTCAGCTGTTTAGTGATGCGACTCATGACTCTACTGCTGTAACAGGTTGTGGGGTATAAAGTCAACCGTTGTTGCGACATACTTTACAGTAACAACTTCCAAATAACAACCCTTTCGTCAAAATACAAGCATTTGTGTCCATACATTAGTTGGTATGGTAATCTTTTCTTTTTTTTTTCCCAAGTCTCACTAAAATTGGTGGTGTTTTCCTGTCAGAGCAGTGATAAGCAGTGTATTCCAATGCAAAGAAAAAAAAATAGCTCCCCCAAAAAAAGGCAGGGACGAGAAATCTCACTGCGTCCTAATCTCGTGAGCTCATCGCACAAGACCTCGTCCCATCACTAATAATCACGCAATATGCTTACGGTCACACATTGAGAAAAAAAATCTCACAATGTGAAACCCTGTCAGAGACGCTAGACTGAATGGCTGACATTAGGATGTGCCATTAATCGGTCGTGCCAAGCCACACATTTACTTTTCATGCAGATGTGACCTGCACTTATAGTATCCTCACATCATCGCTATCTTCTTTCATGATTATCAATAAATAATGACACAGCCTCAGCCGCTGCTTAGTTATATTTCCCTGCTGGATAATGACCCAGTATGAACTCCTGCCAAAAACCTCCTATCTTCTTCCTTTTTATCTTCTAAGCGGTGAAACTATGGTTAGCCCACGATCTGATCTTCTTATTATTTTGTTTATCCAACAGAAAATGTTTTTACATATCAAAGGGAATCTATATTCCGGACAAGAAAAGTCATAAAACCTCTTGGAGCTTTCAGAAAAAGATCACCCGAGCGGAACATGGGCAACATGGGTGAACTGGTGATCTTTCTTCTCCACTATCAGAATGATCAATATCCTCCCATCTCTGTTTTTTTTTTTCCCCTGAAGAGCCAAGTTAAAAACCACTATCTATACAGAAGGGGAAAAACTAATGTGCCAATGTGGATAGCAGTGGGTGGTGAAGATGGTCAGTTCAATTATGTCTCTGTTAGAGCACAGTTTGTATTCCAGGCATATACCCGGCAAAGTCCCATTTAAAGAGGGAAGGTATTGGATTACTCATATTTCTGCCCTTCCATACTTTTCTCAATGCTTATCCTTTCAAGGTTGAATTCCAGCTGACATTGGGTGGAAAGTTTGGTAACTGATCTCCTGTCAGTCAAGGAAAGAAGGAAACACAACCATTAAACCTCACAATGATAGCAATGGTCATTACTGCTTGAATACAAATGTTTTTAAGGCAGAAAACGCATAAGAATTTAGACATAGGTCACACGTTTCCATCAGTCACTAGAGAAGTTTAGCGAAGTAAATTCATTTTTATTTACGTTCGTAATATTAACACAGAAAATCAGAGAATGGAAACTCCGGTTGTTAGTGAAACACTGCCAAGAGAAGATTGAGCCAAACATGCAACCTCCAAACTGCTCCAGGGACTTGTAAATGGGCCTTCATTCTGGCATGTCTTACTTGATGCATGCTGTCTGTGGGGCACAGTTCCGCATATGTGTGTTGAATTGACTGATGATTTTGAAGAGAAAATAAAGAATGTAAGAGTTCATGGAACAATAACCATGACAAAAAGTTCATTCCAAATGTATTTTTATCCAAAAAAGTGAGAATTTTAGGTAGTTCGTTATGTGTTACATTTTGAACACAAGTGAACACACTCCTGTTAAATTTCCTGACGTAACACATTTAGACTATGGTCGATTACTGTGGTCAGCACCAGAGAAGGGAAAATCAGGTCCAGAAAGTAAAAACCCTGCCACGGTTTGGCCTCTGCCACATGTGCTTTCGCTTAACATTTAAGTTAACGAGCTCATTCGACTGCAAGTTGACAAGAAGCACCTGTGGCTCGAGCAAAACTGTGACAGGGGTTTTTCTTTCTGGACCTGGATTTCCCATCTCTGGACAGCACAGACGGCAACAGATGCTCGTTATGCCGACTGACCTAAAAACACGACGAGATAAGAATGTCGGAAGAGTGTTTTTCATTCGTCAGATGTTCGTCAGGTTGCAGTATTACTGAGAATTTTCTGCGCTGCCTTTCTGAGTTATAGTTTAATGAACCAAAATGCATACTGGACACAATCTGGCTCAGCGAGACTATTGCACAGACCAAAAGTACGACGGAAGTGAGAGACGCACCACCAATTATAATTTTCGGTGTGAAAAAACTATGGAGCAACAATCACGGAAGGAGAGCAGTGCACTGACGACTGACGGACCAGCAAAAAAATGTACGTTACCAACCTCTGTTATTTGCTTCCAAAATAAACAAGCAAACAAAAAAAATACATATATCGATTAATGAAGGAATGAATGTGACCTATAACATGTACAAATCAATCAAAGTGGGGTACAGTTTGAAATTATTTTCGGGATGCTACGTTGATGCAATTGGTGTTCAAAGGAGTGTAGATACACTGTTTTAAGTCAAATAACTACACATCTGGCTGTGTAAAATCAAAATGCGAACGAACATCATAGGGATTCATAAATATGATTAAAAAAAAAAAGTTTTAAACTGTTAGAATTCCCAAAGTCATCACGTTTCCAATGGATACAAGTACCACATTGAACCAAAGCTATGTACTCTGGGAGTTCAAGTTTATTTGTTCCCACAGGCTCCAAATGTCACATGAAAGATGAGACATTCCTTAGTTATGCTTCTCTGGTGACCACATTGGCATGGGGCCTTTCCCAAGATACACTGCAAGAGGTCTTTCCTCTATCTGTATGATAATGCATCCATATTTCATTTGTCTAACTGTCCTTTTCTTACTTTATCTTTCTGCAGATACTTTTTCCACCATGTTGCAAAGTTTCCATATTTGAATGGAGCCACCGCGTGACAAATTCTTATGGAAAGACAAAATGCATTCTCACATGCTCACATAACGAATAACCATCCTGAGGTCACGCACATCGCAGCGCTACTTAATGCTTCAGTTGCTGTGATTTGTTTTGAACCAAAATACAATAACTACACTTAATGACAAGTCTTTTGTTTAACACGAGACAATGTATTGTTTTCAAAGATTAAAAAGTAGCTGGACTGAATTATAGGTAATCAAATAGATGGAAACATCTAACAATAATTAGGCTGCTACTATAAGTATCACAAGTATGCTCTTTTACTTCGATTTAACATTTATTTCACATGCATTTATCTCTAGTGCTTGCGTTATCGCTACCCCTTTACTGTACTTCTCTCGCTCTTATTCCTCTTTTATTCCCCTCTAAGAGGACTATTTCTTTTAGTCTAAGTAAGATTCTCTATTTTAGTAGATATTAGTTTGCCTACATTTCCTCTTCCCTTGAGGTACTTTAAACAAGCAGATTTCATGTGAATCGGGGAGAACCATCTGGGCAACATTTCTCATCCAGAAGGTTAACAAAAGGCATAAAGATTAATAATTTGTCAAATATAGCTTGCTGTATAACAAGCCTCGATTAAATGTGCTACAAAAAGTTTGAAATATGAGTCTGTAGCTCGCATTGCAGCTAGAACAGCAGTTTTTCATGCAAATGCTCATAAAAGACACAAATTATAGTCCCAGATGATGATTACGGTGCTCGAAGAAAATTCTGGAGAACACCCTGATTAGGATTCATTGTCTGATTTGCATGAATATTTATACACAATTAAATGAGCACGTCATTTAGTGATTAGACCCTAGCCCTAATATTAACACTAAAAGGTGGAATGAAAAATGTTGCCTCGGAATGTTGAGTACTTATGGCCATTTCTTTGCAAATAATGTTGCGCTTCTCCATATAACTTATCATGCAAATTACAGTAAATTTGTTAGTATTTAATTATAACAGCAATTTTTTTCTCTTTTTGTATATGCAGAGCATTTGTAACATAGATCAGGCATAAGAAACCTTAAATACTCAGGACCTATTTGGGGCGGCACCAAGCTCTTTTGATACCCAAACTCTTGATATCAAAGAGAATAGATGTCAGAGATGATGAATGAGAAGATGAAGATAATGATTGAGAAGATGATTGCTCATGGTGGTTTGGTGAAACAGTGTTTAGCATGTCCGCCTCACAGTTCAGAGTCCCGAGTGCAAATCCATCACTCCGGACTTCCTGTTTGGAGTTTGTATTTTCTCCCCGAGCCTGCATGGGTTCACTCCGGGCACTCCGGCTTCCTCCTACACTCCAAAAACATGCATGGCAGGTGTATTGGACACTCTAAAATGTCCTTAGGTGTGATTGGGTGTGAGATTTTTTGTCTCTCTGTGCCCTGCGATTAACGGACAAGTAGTTCAGAGTGTCTCCTGCCGACTGCATAAGGACAACTGGGTGAGGAACCAGCATAAGTGGGTCTAGAAATTGGCCGTATAAGAAGAAGAGAAAAGAGAAAAGTTTGACTTCTATATGCTACACACCAATATGACCTCATCTTAAACTGCAGGCATCAGTTAAATTGAGAAACAAAACAGAGGTAAACCAATATTGCAGGGCTACACATAATTACATTCTCTGTGGAAAATTGTTTATTTACTCTCTCGTCCCATCCTCACTCACTGACTCTTCATCTGTAGTGAAATAGAGCAAGCTGAGGTGCATTGATTGTGGAGCGATGTGGATATTATCACAGAATTTACCATAGCAGCTCTTGCCTCACATTCTGATTGTTCTTGTTGCAATTCAGTCTCCGCCATGAAGCCGCACTCCATTCAAGTCTGAATGATCAACAAACAGTCAATTTAAAGTCGCAGCTGACAAGAGGCTGTCAGATGTTCACACTTCATAATCATGGAGGACACACTGTGTTAAAACGCTCTACTTTGAAAAAAGAAAATCTTGATTAGATTTACTCTGCCATTAAGGAGTTGTGTCTCGGTTTTGGTGTGCAGACAAAAGTGGATACCAGAGTCCACAATCTGTACGTACAGTAACTGAAGTCACTACATTTTCTAAAGGTCCAAATGGTGTCTTTCCTTGCTGTATGTGTTAGTCCATGGTGCAGCCTTTTGTCCTACACCAACTGGGATAGGCAGTAGCTGTGACCACACACGAGTGGTAAATGGTAAAGAAACGAGAGAAAAGCTACATTTCCAAGTAACCCCTAAACTCACCCCGTCACTTTATTTGCAACTCTGTTTTGCTGCACTCTTGTCATTGCGAAAACCAATGGAAGAAAAACAATAATACATCTTTTCAAAGTCAATGAAAAACAAAATGTCTCAGGAGGAGAAAGGAGACTCTGAGCCAAGATGCTTACCGTCTTTAATCAAAAAGCATCCTTTGTACACCAGACACTCTTTCAACAGGTGGATTGTTCCTTCCTCTTTGCTCCTCCATTTGCTTCCCTTCAGCGTGTACCCCCCCCCCCCCCCTCCACACACACACACACACAAACACACACAGTGTGCTTGTTTAGCAGGGAACGTATCTAAATTACACACACACGTTTAAACAAGTGTCTTTCTGGGAATTCCACTTGAGATGCAGGAGCCTTTTAGAGGGCGAGCATTGCTAAGAATCAGCAGTGATCACTTTATCTTACAAACTGTGATTCTGATGGTGACGGGGACACTTTCTAAAGCAAGGCAATCTTCCGGTCTGCCTGTCAAACTACAGAAACGACATTAGATATGGCGGCTTATTTCTTTGATCCTCCTGTCCTCACCATCGTGACATGCTCTTGGCACATCCGTCTCCTGTATGTGGCCTCCTTTGATTGTCCTTGCTCCTTGGAGGTTAGGACCACATCAGGGTGGATAATGGTGGTGTGACAACTATAGTGTGTCAGTCAGGTGATGACTCTAAAGAGTCCATCGTATTGTTACCATGTTGCTGCAGGACACCTGCCAGCAGATAGTGGGCCTATCTCGTTTAGACAGGAACAAATGAGACAGAAGATAGAGCTCGTCCACGCTACCATGACTTATCACTGTGGCCACAGGCAATTACTGACTGAAGCTTGTAGACGCTGATGCTGTCACTAGATTTGCATCTGATGACCACATGTGAAGATGGCGTCACTTCCATTTAGTATTTCAACTTAAGTAGACACAGTCATTGGCAGTCATTATCAAAACTGATTATAAATTAAATTGAAGACCTTCATAAGTAGGCTACTTTATGTCGTTGTTGAGAGCAGGGCATTATTCATCATCGTATTAAAAAAAAAAAAAAAAAACATAAATAAATGAAAATAAAAAAATCATTACAGTGTTGTTTATGTGTGCCTAAATTTACTGGGCTCTTCCTTGGTCCAAAACCCAACCCTCTGTGAGCATTTTGGGGATTTATGTAAGTTGATTTTATCGAAATCCTGCTCTCTAAAAAACAAAAACCAAACGGTATTAAAACAACATCCACTGGTGTGCCATATAGAATGACGCAGGGAAGGCACAATAAAGAACAGACTCGGATCAATAGGTGACAAAGTTCAATTCTGACTCTCAGTCATAAATACCACGGTTTCCAGGGTCACATACACGTAAGATTCGAATGCCCATGTTGTCATAATTTCACTCGATATCCCCATGTGTATTTCCATACCTTACTTCAATATATACGTTTTCAAATTGAACTCTTTCTTTGCTGGTGTGCTTGCCAGGGGAAATCCAAGGGGAAGTGAAAATAAATGAGAAATTGTTTAAGATTTTCTTTAAGAGACGGGGCCTTCAAGGCACAGAATGCCTTCTTCACCTGTCATACTCTGTTTGAGCACAAACTCTAATTGCCACACCAAAGTAAACCTGGCGTTGAGTAAGTTAAGTTTTTTTTTTTTTTTAAATTACATTTTACAAAAATACATGGTAGATAGGTATATTGCACACTCTAAATAGTACTGAGGTGTGATTGTGAATGGTTGTTTGTCTTTTTGTGTCTTGGCTGGCAAACCGTTCAGAATGTACCCCGGGTGGATGGATGCATGCCTGGCTGTATGAAAAGGGTGCAGTGAGTCCATATATCATTTTAAAAGGAGGGACATAAACATAGACCGTAAGTTGGAGGGTACAGTATAATCATAACATCAAAATGTACGTAAATAGTGGCAAAGGTAACAGCAGTTTTCAATATGTGATGAAAGAAAGACTTGTAACTTCTTTCACACTGTATTCATCAAAGAGAAATGTACTGTATACTGTGAAAACGTTAGAGCGGAATTTCTTTTCATGAATGAAATATTGCTGCTGTTAATGCCATACTTGCAAAAGAAGAAAAAAAAACCTGTTAGCTTGTTGCATTAGCAGAATGATAGTCATCGCACAGTCAGGTGGGCAGGCAGGTGTTTGACAGAATTTGTGGCAGCAGACAAGTATAAGCCATTAATATGATGCTAATGTTAATGCAAGCAGCAACAAACAGCAACTGGAGCCTGAGAAATGAATACTGAAAGATTACCTTTGCAAAATTCTTTAAGTAAAAGAACTGTAGACATTAAACAAGATGAGAAAATTAGAGGCGCCTCCACTGGTCAAAGTTGAAGGTATGTGTGCTATCACGCAAACTGCTCCGGACAGGGAAGCCTGTGAGTGTGAGTGTGATGCAATGAAGAGTGCCGCTGCTGCAGTCTCTCATCAATCTTACCAGCATACAAGCAGACACATCTCTGAAAGCATATTGATGCTTTGTCTTTCTATCTCAGCCAGCATACATCCTCCACAAATAAACTCTTCTATCAATGGAACCATTCCTTTCTAAAAGGGAACAATGCAAACGGGAAATATTGAAATAGCACTTGGTCTAATAAAACTGACCGCCCACAACGATTGCAGTACGATGAAAACCACACAGACTTGTAGCCGTTACATGTTTACAGGCGATGATTGTACGATGAAAACCACACAGACTTGTAGCCGTTACATGTTTACAGGCGATGTTGGATAACAGATCACGATTGCTCTTGAGCAAGGATTCCCAACAAATTTATTAGTTAATAATATTATTTAAGTCAAAACAGATCATGACTATGATTCCATCAAGTGAGGAAGAGATAATAATGGATAAACAACTATTGATGTCTTTTAATTTCTCAAAGTGTTCCATTTTTTAATCCTTACTTCAATTCCAATTCCATCACTGGTGAGCTATATATATATATATATATATATATATATATATATATATATATATATATATATATATATATATATAACTCTTTTGGATCTTGAGGGGCCAGATGGTGTTTGCGGAGCACTATGTTGGTGACCCCAACTATTATTCCACCCACACTCTTTTTTTTTTTTCCAACACCTTAGTATCACAGCTTTACATTAAGTATTGTATCCCATGCGTATGAACCAAACCAAGTTAAAATATCGTATTTTTTGGACTATAAGCCGCAAGCCGCTCCTCATGTTTTGAGCCCTGCATCATATAGTCCAGTGCGGTTTATCTGTGTTCTTTTTTTTTTTTTCGAGCCACCAGCAAGCGAATTTGTTCGAGGTGTCCATTTATGGAAGATGTGAATCGATGACTGTGCTCAAAAAGAGTTAAATCAATAAATTATTAAAAATATAATAATTTAATAAGAGAATGTATCAAATTTGGGGTTAATTTGTGATGTGTAAATTTTATATACAGTACACAGTATATGTGATTTTATTTATGTATTTACAATTGTATATGAATTATGTAGAATTTGTTATTATGTTCACTAAAATAAACTATCAAACAAATGGAGACAAAAAAGATGCTATTGAAGTATTGCTTTGGATTTTGAACTAACAGATATCCATTTTCTAGAAATATGTTGGGACTAAATATGCAGGCACGTTTAGTCTGTTAAAGAGGATTACAAAAAAAGTAAATAACTAAAAAAAAATTATAAACTTCATATACTATCTTTTTGCGTAAAGATCTGATGTTATTACCTGTGGCTTATAGTCTAGTGCGGCTTATCCATAACAAAAATCGTTTTTTTTTTTTTTTTTTTTTGCGTAAAGATCTGATGTTATTACCTGCGGCTTATAGTCTAGTGCGGCTTAAAAAAATCTTTTTTTTTTTCGCCAATATTTTGCTGCTCTGGCTTATACACCAGTGCACCTTATAGTCCATAAAATACAGCACTTTGTTTACAAATACTTGAACAAAGTGGCTCAATAATAGTTTTTATCCAGAAGTTATCAAGGTTCTTAATAATGAATATTTGTATGTGTTTGAAGTTTTTTTTTATTACACAACTTAAATAATTGCACAGTAAATCATGCTGTACTAGTTCAATGAGAATAAAGACATTTACATTTAATTCAATTACGTTTACAAACTTGAAAATATGGCAAACTCCGACTAAAACATGTCTTCGATGGAAGAGCTTTTTAACTACTTATAACATGTGAAAAGCAGTGAAAAGTTAACCACAACTTCTGTGTGAACTTGACTTGAAGTTTATCTACCAGCATGTTGACAAATGAATGTATCATTTGCTAGATCTGTATGTCACACGACTGTAAAACGTCAATTCCTATTGAATGTAATTGTAGATGCATGAACCAGATTGTTAAGGATAAGTCAGATATAAACAGTTGAATGAAGATCTTTAATCAAGATGATGATAAAATGCCTGCATATAATCCGAATAAATGATAACCAAAAATCCACACTACGGCTCTGATCATTTCGATTCCTCATTTAAAATAATGACTTTAGGTTACTGAATGGAAATGATGGCTATTCAATATTCTCTTTGTCATGCACCTTTGTAGGTCCTGTATATATGTTATAATAAAAAATTAAATATTAAAATAATGAAAAGAAAGGCAGAGTGCAGGTTTCACAGTCATAGTCCAGTGAACACACTAGTGCAGGAGAAGGCAACTCTGGTCCTAAGGAGCCACTATTCAGCATGTATTCAATGTCTCCCCTCTAAAACACACCTGATTTAATTGATCAGGATCGTTATCAGACTTCTACAGAGCTTGTTGATGAGTTGATTATTTCAATTAGGTGTGCTGTAGAAGAAAGACATCAAAGTCATGCCGTTATGAGGCTTTCTAAGAACGGGGTTGCCCACCCCCTCACTGGTGTGTCTGAGCGCACTGTGGATTGCCATGATCTTTCTCTGTATCATATAGAGGAGGTCTGAGCTTTTTTTTAAGACCACAGTGATGCCATTCTTTTGACAATTGAGCATTTTTTACAGCCATAGTAATAAACTGAGAGCTGCAACACACAAAATAACCAACAGTTTATTTGAGCACCCTGTGTCTAGTCACTGAGCATAGCGTTGCAGACCTTGTGCAAAACATGCTGATGGACTCTACGATTAATAAATAATGATGGTACTTTGGTTGTTTTGTGATGAGTTTACAAGTCGTAGTTGCTGTAACAATCTACAAAAAAAATGTGCTTCAACCCAAACGCATGCTTACTTTTGATTTCATTTTGTGAGAAACAGCGTATTAAATATTACTGCAATTACACAGTAATGCCACAGGGTAGTCCTCTATTGATTGCTACTCTACTGTGGGGATGATATTAACATGTACTGTAACTGTTGCAGGTCTCAGATCATGTTTTGGAACTCTGGTTTACACTGTAATGCATTATGCTGTGTTATATCATGAACATTTGGCCCACTTACATACACAAACGAGCCAAAACAAGGGATCCAGTATAATTCAATCACTTGACTGACCACAACACTTTTAGATTAGTGCCTTTCTTGCCTGAAGAAAAAAAAAATAGAGCATACCCTACCTGAAGCTTACCAGCCTGCAAGGCCAATAAAACATTATCATGTCTTCAAAGAAAAAAAAATGTTGCAGTGACACTTTTAGAAATAAAATGAAATAACATTTAACAGTGAGCTGCACATTGTGGGCACACATTGGGCTAGTCATAAAAGCAGGACAGCTGCTGTGACTTTTGCTGTCGTCATCATACGTTTTAAAACTTGCAGATATAAAGTAAAATGTGGCCAAGCTGAGCTTTATGCATGAAGAGAATTAAAGAGGGACTATGAGTATGAGTCACCTCTTGGGGAGCTGTCACCAAAGATCAGTGTGCTGTTCACCTTAGGATATGCCCTTCTTCCCCTCCCTCCCTCCATCTTTTCCGCTCTCCGTGCTGTCATACTTAACTTCTTTCAACCCAAAAATCAGAGAGCACTTGTGGTCCACCAGTCTGTCATCTCGGGAAGTCGAGGGAGAATTATTTGTCGATAGACATCTGTGCCAATTCTCTTGCGGACTGCGCGTGAGCAACAACATGTAGTCAGTGCACACGTAGAACAAAACAAGCTCCTGCTAGACATGTAAAATGTCAGCAATAGCAGACATGAAGGTAATAGGTATTGTGTTAATAGGGATGACCCACACCATGTTGTCAGACCGTGCAATTATGCCTGTACAAAACACAGTGATTGGGATTAGCCTTACCACAGTCCAATGATTAGTGCTCACACAGGCAAAAGTTTATACTTATAATCACAAAACTAATCTCATGGACGGGCGTGTTCAAAGAAGGTGGTGATGCCAACTTAGGTAACATCTCAAATTTGAACATTTCCTGCAACCTTGGTGGAGAAAAACACAGAGCATCTCTCAGGATTATTTCTTTGGTATGCTACTACCTTCCCATTTTGGCCAATATAGTTTGCGCCCTAAAAATAATTTGGAAGAACATAGACATGCAGGCAGAATATCCATCCATCCATCCATCCATCCATCCATCCATCCATCCATCCATCCATCCATCCATCCATCCATCCATCCATCCATCCATCCATTCATTTTCTTTGGCTGCGTATCCTCACAAGGGTCGCTGGCTTGCTGGTGCCTATCCCATCTGTCTCCGTGCAGTAGGCGGGGGGGGGGCCCAGGACTGGTTGCCAGTCAATTGCAGGCCACACAGATACAAAGAACTCACAATCACATTTAAGGGCACTATAGCTACCATGCATGTTTTTGGAATGAGGGAGGAGACCAGAGTACCTGGAGAAGACCCACACAAGCACGGGGATAAAAGGCAAACCCCATAAGGCCAGGGGAAGGTTGATTTAAACTACCTCTGAACTGTCAGACAGAAGTGCCATCCACTTTCCACCATGCCACCCGAATATGCAACAAGAGACAGAAACTGGAGTGTAAGCAGGAATGTAAGTGAAAAAATATCATTATGTGGTAGAAAATTTGCAGTTCAGCAAGTCCCTTTTAAGACTGATTAGATGTGAGAGTTTGCTGGTGAATGTTAATTTTTGGGTTGCAACTTTAAGATAGTGTGGTGGAAACAGAAGCTAATTTAAAAATCCATTAAAGTCCAGAGTCAATCAGGTTTTTTTCACGGAAGTATTTTGTTAACAAAGGGAAAGTGCATTCATCATCAATCATTAACCATGGCTGGTCAATAGCCATCATTGCTACAATTTAATAGTGACCTTCATCTTAACCTTCATCTTGTCCTCTTAACCATTAGATGCATAATGCTCAAATGAAAATGATTAAGAGTTTCATATTCCAGGAAGTCCTGAAAAAACATCTTTATGACATATTGCCATTGGATTCTTTTTGTTAATTATTCATAAAGTTTAAGCAATTGCAGGATTTGTATCACAGCCCCACTTTTCTATAAGTGGGGTCAAAAATGACCTCATACATTTTCTGTGTAATTTCAAGGGTTGCTCATGGGTAGGTACCTTTTGATTCTTTTCAACTGTGACTGTTAGTATACATTTAGTCACACATACATCTGATCCCAGCAGTCTCACCACCCAGTCATTTTCACGAGGAACATACATGTAAGAATTATCTTCATTTATGAAATTATTGTTTACATTCGTGACTTTACCGTTATAGAGTATAAGTGTCATCAAATTAGCCTACTTTTCTGTTTAGCTGACTACCAACTACAGAATTAGTTTTTTACATATTTACTTACATTTACTTACGTATAATGCACAAACATTTACATACAGTAGCTGCGTATTACTTGATATTTGTGTGTGTTGGTCAAAAATGTCCCTTTTTCTGTTTTCCCATCTAGAGCATCATAGCTGCCAGGCCAACTAAAAGACAACAAGAAGACCTTGCAAGACAATTCTGGATGGCTGGGAAAAAGAGTCCATTGGGAGGTTTGACTCAGAATCTGACATCTCAGATGCCCACCACACCACCATACCACAGACAACGTCTTCACAAGTGTACCTTTTACTGAGCATATTCAGGAGAAGGGTCTGACTATTGTGGGACCTTTGTGACAGGACCAGCCAGACACTGTATCCCTCCATTGACGAAGGCTTCTAATTCCAGGGAGGTCCACAGCACTAAATTTGGGTTCAATAGCAGCACGGCCACGATCAGTTATGTTGAAAAGAACAGAAAGCATGTTATGCCCCACATCACAATGCACCACAGCAAGATGATGGGTGAAAACAGCCTCAAGAAAAGAAAAGTAATCTTGTCATACAACCAGACCAAAGGAAATGTAGATGCTATGGATCACAAGGTTGGCAACTCTACCTGCAAGTGCCAGATGAAGAGAAGTGGTGCTGTTGTAAGACATAATTGATATTGCCACTTGGAATGCCCTCATTTTTCAGGGCTCAGCACCCTGAAGCGAACACAGGTATCAGCAACGCAGGGCGACACATTTGAACAGAGCTTTCAAAGACGCTTGTGAGTCCTCACATGAAAAGTCAACCGGAAGTTAACGCAAACCTACCAAATGATATCAGTGAAGTAATGGTAACCTGTGGAGTGTCAAAAGATGAAATCCAGCCAAAGGAGAGAAGCACTCAAGGCCTGCAGAAGCAAAAGAAATGTCTGACGTGTCCAAGCAACAAAGACTGCAAAACCACTAATTGCTGCTGGAAATTAGTATTCTTGTGTGCAATGATCACAGCCAGAAGCAAGAAGGTTGTAAAAGTTGCACACAGTGAGAAACGAGACAATATTTGTCTATGAACTGTATGTTCATTCTCTGTTTGTTCTTCATAGCTAAACATTTGTGATACCTGATTGACGGTTTTGTAATCAAATGTGAATAAAAAGTGAAAAATGAACATGTTAAAAATTGAAGCCACTATAATAATAAACAATCATCATCTTGCACCCAAAATAAAGACATTTCTTAAGTTTATTGCAAAAACGCATTGATTCCAATTGGTGTCATTTTTGACCCCATTCATGGATAAGCGTAGGTAAAGGTCGTTCATGCATCCAAGGGTTAATTATCCAAAAATAATGCTCTGTATGTATTTTCATATGTGATTTGCATGCTGCAGGCAATCACAGAACTACCCAGAACACATTTTAGAACTCATACAAGCATCAAAAACTTGAGGAATAAAGCATATACAAGAAGGAAAGTTGTTGTGTTTGCGAGTGCATGTGGTAATTGCAAATTGGCGTAAAACAAACAAGAGGAACAATTTGCTTCAGTGGCGTGATAAGAGGAGGCAATGTCAAGGGGACAGTTTATGTCTGTAGAGATAAGCCGGAGAATGAATCTGCATGTGGTATTGCTGCCAATAACCTGGGCTTGCTTTACAATGCGTTGGTGCGAGTCCCTTATCTTGTGCTCCAGCCAAGTGCCTTGATTAGTGCTTATATTTGCATCTTCAGCAAAAATATCCCCGCTTCTAGTGTGCATCATCCGGTGTACACAAATAGGAGTCAAAGTCAAATTGGATCGGACAGAACCAGAGCAATGCAACGACCTGCTCTAACAGAGACCCGGGCTTCCAAATTAGAACACAGTTGAGCTGCAGTAAACAATATATCGTCTCGGAGGACAGCCTGAATTGCACAGCTCACCGCATAATTCACATAAAATGGCCCCATTAAAAAATAACGATAAAAACATGTCTGACATTTGAATACCATCTTGTCTGGCAGTGTATTTATACAATGTAACCTTGCAAGCTACATTATGCTTTATTTTATGGGTGAGTTACAACATTGCACTAATCTGTGGCAGTTTGGCTAAATAAATCAATACATGTGCTCTAATGTTTAAGGCATAAATCTGTCTCATTTGTTACGGCTAACATCACGAATGAGTGTGTGTGCGTCGTTGCGTGTTGGAGCCCAGCGCGCAATGTGGGCTCATTACCATTCAGGCAGGGAGCGCCTGAGTCCCTGACCCAAATTCAAGATGACACATGTAAAATAAACAGTTTCAAAGTCAATCTTTTACTCATATCTTCAGCGTATTGTGGCACAGCTGCCCAGCATTTCCTGGATCTCCCTGTATTGTTTTGCAAAGACGAAGGTGATGTGGGGAAACAGCGCTGCTGGAGTGACTTCCTTCAGCTGTTTTTCGGAGAGGCTGTGGGTGGCAGAGGGTGTGTTGATGTGACATGATTTTTTTTTTTTTTTGGCTTTATATTTTAAAAAAGATTGTCATCATTTAAAGGATATGACACAGGTATATTAAAGTTGACACGTTGATGGAGAAAATGCTGTTTTGCTTGCGATACACATACAGTGTATACAGTGTAAATGCAGTTCATACTAGTTGTTATTTTTTTTCAAAGTGGCTTAAAAATGAAACCTAACATTCCTGAATGTCTTAAAAATGTATACTAATATGGAATAATATGCGTTCATAGAAATCATCGAGATACTGATGCATTTTCTGTATCTGACATGAATATCATACGCCATGTTTCCATTTGGTCTTATTAGTCCATTTTCGGGTTTTTGGCTTTTGTGATTGAATCATTTTATTTTACTGTATACTCAGTTGTTTCACTTATAGGGACAATGAGTAATTTGTAGCGATATCTAGTGGTGAGACTAGAATAAAATTGTTTTCAAGCATGCACATTACATTCGCATTGCTGTTCTACTTCGGTTATCTGTAACAGATGGGGGGGGCACAAACTGTGTAATATAATTATGAGAGACATGATTATATATATATATATATATATATATATATATATATATATATATATATATATATATATATATATATCTATATCTATATCTATATATATATATATATATATATATATATATATATATATATATATATATATATATATATATATATATATATGCTTTTAAAATTAACAAATTATTTTTTGTTCACCACTAGATCTAACGATGATGCCAGGTGCGGTGCGTATGACCCCGGGCAACAGGCTTTGCTTTTGCAGTGTTATTCTCATTGTCAATTTGTGGGAGTAATTCACTTAATTGCTGTCAACAAATGTTTTATTCTAAAGCACATTAATAATTATTGTGATTTAGAATAACAATCAGATCCGCATTTTATACCTTTTACATACTGTTAAAATATTTTGAGATTTTTTTTTTTAATTGGCGCTCTGTGTTAACGTTTCCAGATGAATATACATTAAGTATTATTTATATATTTATGGGTTTTTTTTCAGCATCAAACGGTTTATCTGGTCAATTTTTTTTGCGGATCAAATAAGGATTGCGATATTTTCTTTTTATTCCAGGTACTTTGATGCACTTTAAGTAATTTTTTCTTCTGTTTCAGACTACCTCATAACCTATATAAACAGAGTAAAATGTAAATTTAATATCTATGGAAAGTTAAAAAAAAAAAAATACAATTTTAGGTATACTTACATCTATAGATTATTACCTTATTTACTGTCACCGAATAGAGTGGGGGCCATGGCATTTTTTCTCTTTCCTAAAGGGAGGCTTTGCAAAAAATAATTCAAACACACTGAAACAGAACAGTAAACTTTTTTTTCATTTAAATCTTATTCTTGTAGTAATATCTTAATTTGAAAACAGATTCTTACACATGACTCTTGTTTAAGCCGTAGAGCACTTACAAATACTATGGCACTAATTCAGAGCAAACCTCATGATATTAAAATGCAGTGTGTGCTCATCTCAAGCACGATACAGTACATTTTATACACACTTAATTAAACATGAGTCAGGAGGGAATGTATTTGCTTTCAAAAAGCATGATATGATATTCTCCAGCCTCCGAGCCTCTCAGCAGCTAAGGAGCCAGACCGTGAAACATTGATCTCGCTGTGATTTGCCTTTGGGTGCCCCTCAAAAAAAAAAAAAAAAAAAAATGCTGAGTCTTTCGACTACAGGAACATTCACATTAATTCACTCCTTAGGTGCAGATTAGCATTGATTGCTCTTCCCGAGGTGAAAAGTCGAGGTGATGATGAACCATGACCACAATCTGCACAAGGATGCGCTTGATTTGCTGGGAAATATCTGGCACTTGTATTAAAATGAAATATTTGGAGACAAACTATAATACAACTGGTAACAGATGTAATCAACTGCATGTCAGAGACCGAGTTTTGTAGCTTCGTGACCATAGCACAGAGTTTAGTAGGAGGGTTTCACTGGGTCACTATTAGATTGAGGCCACATGACAAAATTTGAAGATCTTAAATTATTGTTCTAATTTTATCCACAGCCAGATTGCTGCAGTTTATTATTATTATTTAAACATTTGACTTATGACTCACTTTTGAAACGACAATCAAGTCAACAGGTTTTAAAGAGAAAACATAGGCTTTCTGAACTATTTGAAAGAATCGTAAGAAAAGCAGGATTAATATTTCTTGTGACCTTCAGGTATATTCACTGTTTCTCACTGGCTAAATCTGAAGGAATTGTGTGTTTCTTGGAATTGCAAGTGCACAGTTTGGCACCTTGTCATAGCAGAAGATTAAATGCTTAACAAATGACACAGAAACACTTTGTCAGTATCAGTTGCACTGTACTTATACTTTCTATACGATGATTTGTGTGTGTGTGTTGTTTTTTTTTTCTTTAAATCTCTTGTACTTGAACAAATAAACTCATGTAGTGGTCAGGCTATTTTTCTTAATAAATATTTACTAATGGGGGGAGGGGGGAGGGCACTTTAAGGCATGAATAATGGAGAGCAGATCGTAGTCCCCATGCATTCTCATTCTCATGAGAGGCGCTGGTTGGTGTGTGATGTGTATCAGAGATGCTTTCACTGAATACAGAGTAGCATCACTGCTTCTATGTGATCATTTTGTTCCTTTCCTCACATTTTTGATCTTGGTTCACAATTTTCCTCATTCCTCACCTGTCTCGACACCGCATTTCTGACATGCATCTGCTCTGTGTTACATTGGGCCAGCAGCATTACGGCAACAGTCTGTACATTGAGTCTGTATATTGCTACTAACAAAGTTGTTTGAATGCTAATTGAGTGAACTAAGAAAGCCCCAAGGTCATATATTTAGGAATTCAATACATTTTTATGGGAAACAAAACCGCGCAAAACAATCGGAGTTCAGCCTGGCAGAGTATCACAAGAATAACTTGGGCCATGCTGTTTGCAAAACTTGACAGAAGGGAAGAATATACACTTGAAGCGGATGAAGTAATCAGAATCACATTTGACTGTGACGACTGATCTCTTGTTATCTGGGTGAAGCCTTTTTTGTTTTTACAGTTTCAAGTGTTAAACTTTTTTCTACTCTTGGAATAGGAAATCAATGACAAAACTAAAAAAAAAAAGGCTAATAATAAAATGCGTGGTCCACCTGCTGAGCCAATCACTTTTACAATATACAATCATTATGCTTCATCAACTTCAAAACTGAGTACAGATATTTGTATTTTTATGGTCAACGATTTTGTAGCTAAATGTGTGAAGTAAGACTACTTGCCTCCAAGCCATACAAACACACACACACGTACGCACACGCACGCACACACACAAATAAGTTGATCTGCAACATGTGCTAATGGCCTCAGTGGCACAACACTACACAGACAAGAAATCGAAGGAGCTGTAGAGATGTGTAAATTAGGCTGAACTCCCTTGATGATGCAAATGGACAAAGCGTACTGAGATATTTGCCAAGGAGGTCAGTCAATCTGAATCAAAGTCTGGCAATCTATACAGGATGCTAATTAGATGATCTGAAATTCCAATAAATAGCACGATGGTATCCACATAATTGATGACTTGCTACTGTCGAGTGAAAACATACCAATGCTCTCACGGTCGCATTTTTGTGTCTTAATTGAGAGCATAATATTTACAAAAAGCAGGCTGAAGTAGGTTTAGCTATTACAGAAGCATATCAAAACCAAATCATGGATCATTCGGCACACTCTCATTGTCTTGCTGGGCATTTTCCTCACACGTCCATTTTTCTCTTCCCTATTTGTTTCAACTGGCGGTGACTGATGCAGTTCAGTTGTGCCTTACGCTGTTTGTTACAATGCAGCCTATTGAGCCATAAAAGATCTCTAAACACGCCGATACGTAAGTGTTGATATGGAAAATGAAAACCAGACAAATTGCTTTGACACAACACACTGGTATCCCGGTGGGAAAACATCAACTTGAGAGAAGCCGTTTGTGGAATTCCATCAAACCAGATGTGGGCTGATGATTGTTCATATCTGTCAATGTCCTCACAGTCGAATCCTCAAATGTCAGATTCGGAGATTGAATCGGTATGCTTGCTGATCTTGAATTGCCTTGGACAAAGTGCTGTAGAACAAAAAAAAAAAAAAGCAGAACCGCTTCCACAGTACGTAGAGGAATTCAGGAAGTTCATATATATATATATATATATATATATATATATATATATATGTGTGTGTGTGTGTGTGTGTGTGTGTGTGTGTGTCTGTGTAGTTGTTTTATTCCCTAATAGAAAGAAGAGCTTTGATACTGTTACTTCATTGCATATGCGAGGACAAGACTGCTGAGCTGACAATTTTCGTTGAGACATGAATATAAGATGAGGCTTTAGCTTCTGATAACACACTGTAATGGCCCCACTAGGCAAAGTCTATATCACTGCAACCACAATTAAGGAAAATGTTGTTTATGCACTTCAGTATGTGAGATACTAAAGTAGATGAATGCTAAAGACTAAAAGCTAATTCATTAATACTTAGGAGGCACCAACTCTTGACAAGCTAATGATATCCAACACAAGCTGTATTTAACATACCAATAATTTATCCTACTGTTCAGTGTTGATTGGCACTTTTGGAAATATTTATCATCATCTCTGGCAAGGAGGTTACCTTTTTATTATTTTATGGTTGCCATACATTGCAGACATTGGTGCATTTAGTCTAATTCTGACTTATACCGACAGACTGGTTGCTTGCTTGTCAAAGGCAGTTTATTGAATCCTGTCATTTTTATTTGTTCCTTTTCCAGGCAATCTGCTATGTATGTGTGGGCTAGGCTTATGCTGTTTCCGTGCTTGCATTGATTTAGCTCAGGATCTACTCCGGATCCAAACATTTAGGTTTCAGTTGAAAAAAAAATAGGCGGTGACAAAAGTTGACCTGTAGAGTTGAGCAAAGGTTAGCTCTTAACATGCCACGTTGGTAACAATTTATCATTTAGCTGTTATACTGCATATAAATGCAAAATAGCTGCCAAGGCAAGTGAAGTCAGCCATAAGGGCAAATCCTTATAAACCTTGGTTAAAAACTTTGCTAACCCCATGACTCTAGTTTAAATCTCTCAAAGTAGTTTTAAAAATGATGTTCTTGCACCGTATTCTATGTTGTCACTCATGGTTCTATACACATCACCAGTGCTCATTTTACCTCTGTAAACTCTTGGGTCCCGGAGACTCGCAATTCTGAAAAGCTATGGGTTTCAACAGAAATGTTTGGAGAGCCAAAATTTGCGCAGTATCTGCCAGGGTAAAATGTATTAAAATAATAAGACTGAGGTGGTTCAGGAATCTGGTTAGGATGCTTCAAGGAAGCCTCCCTGGTGACGTGTTCCAGGCAGGTCCCAGCAGGAGGAAGTCCCAGGGACGACCCAGGACACGCTGGAGAGACTTTGTCTCTTGGCTGGTCTTGCAACTCCTGGGGATCGTCCTGGAGGAGCTAGGTGAAGTGTCCTGGGAGAGGAAAGTCTGGCTGTCCCTGCTCAAGCTGCTGCCCCCATGAACCCCAGAATACAGCGGTAGAAAATGGAGATGGATGGATAATAGAATAAACTGTGACGTCATCATCTTAATATCGCAACAACTGATACAACTGAGTACATTTTGTGGAAAAGTTCGCTTTTTACTTTGAGTGTCCGTCCGTTTAGTTTCTACATATACTTTTTGTACTGCTTGTCGATCTTCCGAAGCGTTTTATTTTTGCCTTTAATTTTCTAGCTGATTCTTACCTGATTGTGAATTATTTGACTTGCCACTAATAATAATTTAAAAAATTGCAGAGTTGATATTGTTTCGGGCCTAAAAATAGCACTTCTTTTTTTTTATAACAAGATCCTGCAGACAACGAGTGTTGAGGAGACCATATCAATCGCCCTGGCTGAACCTTGACAGTAGATCTGATGGTTCAGCTTTTTATCTTACCAAAGCTGTGTGTGACAGCCACAGCGCCTCTTTGTGGCCAGGATGCTTGGAAGGCAGTTAGGGCAAGATGGCGGAGGAAGGAAGAGGCCAGTGTTTAATCAATTATTTTGCAATGATCATCTAACATTCCAATTTATCCAACGTTATTCAAGTTCTGATTGGTGTGTCCATCCTGTCCATTCATTTTTGGTCATTATTAAGGTGTTCAACAAAGACATTCAACCGACAGAAGGCACAGTAAATATGACGTACATGTGTGGATTACATCATTTGCTAAATTAGTATAGCTTGAGCTAATGCTAACATCCCTACACACATTTCGGTGGCAGGAAAATTAACGCTTTGTCAACAAAGGAACCGAACACCCAAATTAGTAACTCACCTCTCGTGGACACACTTTTGGGAAATCAAACTTCAAAGAACAACGGTCGGCGGGTCATGAATCTAGCGATGTGCACTGTAGCTTCAACTAAATGCTCAACTCGGCTCACTCTCCCTCTCTCCCTCTCTCTCTCTCCTCGGTCACTCAACCGTAACGACTCCCTGACATAGACAACACCTACCAAGCTGGCTGAACATTGCCTGCTAGAAACATTGAGCACATGAATTTTTTGTACAAGATCTTGGGTAAAAATGAGACGTGATCTGCAAGATCAAAACAAAGATGGCGGATTAAGTTGTAAACAATGCTTGCAAGTGGTTAATTTTTCCTTAATGAAAGAGTAAATGGACAATAATTAGTATTTTCATGTCAAAAAAGATGCATCCAATGGATGCACGTTGAGTTGAAAGTATGTGTCCCTGAAAAAAATGATGCGTCTAAGATGCAGGGTCGCAGGCAAACGGAAGCACTGCATCCCTCACACACAAAACTCAAGCAAGCAGCTCTCTTTGTTTACTGCAAGTGTACTGCTCATTTGCCCTGCGCTTGACTCAAAATAACATAACTCCATGTTGGGCGAAATTGTGGTCGTAGTGGGAATGTATAAAAAGTGCTATTGTTTCTTTTATACAATGCCATGGTTCTCCTTTTTGTTTTTCTATTTTTATGATTTGACTTACTTTTCAATGTTATTGTAAATTTAATTTTTTCTTAAAAATTAAAAAAAAAAAAACTTCTACTGTCAACTAGTGGCTTGTTTGCTTGACAAGGTCTTTAAATTTTAGGAAAACACTTTTAATCTGTTTAATTTGTTTTCAAATGTCTCAACTCGTTTGTTTAAAAATGCTTTTACATTTTTCACTTTTATTCATGTGAAGCACTATCAGGTGAATGAAATGCGCTATACTAATAAAGCTGCCTTGCGTTGTCAAAATGTGAAATTGTAACAGCTCCTCATGTCTTTTTAACATTATACAGGTTTGCCTAAGGTAAGTGAAAATGGCCAAATGCACTGCAAAGGTCACTTGGAAGAGATGACATAAATGCGTGAGCCACAAATGCTGGAGATTATGGGGACACACTGCAGGTGAAGAGGTCAAAAAAATCTCACTCCAGTGTGAATGTCATCACTGACGCGTTCATCTTATCCTGCCATTCAACCAGCAATTGATGGCTCCAACTTCTCCCACTACATTGCACACTGTCATGGTATAAAGGCTATTTGCTTTGATGATTGTTGGCTTCAAGCCCTGAGAAGAAGCCCTGGTCTCAATCCTAACAATAATGCTCTAATCTGCCCGAAACTCCCCCTGCAGCTCAGACTCCTCTAATCCCTTATAAGAAAGAGAAGCCAGATGGTCATGAACAACTGCTGGTGGGGTCTCAGAATGAGCACATGGATGAGGATGCCTTGAGTGCCTGCCGTTGTTTACCTTGCGCTTCAAGTTACCACTGTCAGCCGGCTAAAAGGGACCGTGTGCAGATGAGTGTACTTTCCAAGAAAGTTGCTATAATGTGGGCGTGTGTATGTGCGTGTGTACCTGTGTATGATAAGATGCATGAGGGTCCAGAAATAAATTAAAAAAAAAAAACCTTGCATGTAGATTTGCGCTGCCCAGGGGGTGTACAAAATGTTTTAAGCATCGAACACAAGAATGTGATACATGACTCAAACGAGTTCGTCGCTGTGATAAAATCACTTTAGTACCATTGAAGCAGGTGTGGAGCCCTTGATGGAGACAATGTTGAAAAATGCTCAGTAATATCTTTTCCCTTTGAGTTTGTCTGATGCTTAAAAGTTTTCATACACCCTTGTGCAATATACCCTCCTCAGGGCTGAGATAAGAATTCCAATCTTTAGAGGCCAACTTGTCTACCAGCTGCCACATCCTTGTGACTAAGCATGTCAAAGGTACAACACACTAAGTAATGTCACGATCCCTCTCACCCTCCCTCTTCCATGACTGAATGCTTAAGGATCCCGAATGACCCTCAAGCGAATTGAAGAGCGGGGTCACTAACCTTCTACTGGACACAACCCTACACCTCAATCCAAAATGCCAGTTTCCTTGTCGCCAACAAAGGAGACTTAATAACCACAAGCTGCAGTCTGACCCAACATCACCTATTTAGTTTCCCTCAGGACACTTATTAAACTGTGGTTAAAATTGACCCAGAGAGGAACCAAAGCATTAATATCAATCCATGTAGACGTAAGTAAATACTGTATGAGTAGTGGATGGTCATTAAAACCAAATTACTGTGGTATGAATTCAGTTATTGCACCATAGAGCCTGTGGACAGCAGTGGACAACACATAGCCACTTAATAGTGTGCTGAAACCAAAACATATGACAACCTCTGCAAATTACCCCCACCTCCCCCTCCTTCCCCAAAAAAATAAAAAAACAAGCTTATTTTGTAACTATTATGATATTGGGCGAGCAGCACTCCTGAGATTTTGCCACAGAAATGGGGTTAAGCTCAAATTGAGCTTTCCAGAGACCTGGGAAGTAAATGCCATCAAGCAAATCCCCTGAGACCGTCCCGGGAGAAAGCTGCTAAAGGTTGACTTACAGTCATACGCCGTGGCTGTTTCTGATCTGTTAAATGTGCACAATGGGCCAGAACTGACATTCAGCAAACTAAATTATATTATTTTAATGCAGATTCAGTTGCAGTGTAGGCTCGTTGCTCACAGCTCTGATGACAACTGAGGAAATGTCAATGAAGAAACTAAGACATCCCAGGAGAAAGTCAGGGCTTCTGGATTAAATTCAAGTCAATTTAGATTATACATTAAATTAAAAAAAAAAACAACAACAACAAAACATGAACCGCGATGTGTAGGCATGGAATTTACTTTCTTGCAAGTATATCAAATCCATTCCCTGTCAGCCTTACCAGCAGCTGTCACTGTGGTCAATATTTTAGTTTGAAGAACTCCTAGATTGTGCTGCTTTCCCAGAAATATGGTCCAAGACAGAAAACAACCGTATTACCAAAACTGCTTTGCTGCTCTAAGGACACTATAAAGCTAATTCTTCATTTGGAGCTGAAAAATGACTTAATAAAAAAGAGGGCTAGTTTACTGTAGCCATCTCTCTTGAGAGGTCGCTTATGTTATGTCATTTACGATATTATTTATGAACAAACACAATTTACCACCTTGCCATCACTTTGAAATAATCAAATTATCAAACACTTCAAATTAATGGGTCAAATTAATTAGATGCACATGTTAGAATTGCACTGTAGTCTCTAAGTGAGCTGATGTTTTTTTTTTTTGGTTTTGTTTTGTTTTGTTTTTGTATTTTCATTTCGTATCAAATGGACTAAGGATGAACACTAATGATTTCCTGGAATTCACCCAAACCCAGAGAGTTGGTTGCAATGCATTTGTCATCTTCAGTGTAGCTTCGGTGGTCAGATTTATTATCTGTCACTTGAACTGCTGCTTGTAAATATGGCTTGGTCAACTTCATTGTGTTATGAGGTTATATCTGCTTAACATTGAAGTATCGTGAACTGCATATTTAAAAAGGTAGTGCATATATGAAGAATAAACATGGTACAGTTGGGGAAAAAACAGAATAGTTACAGAATAATGTTCCACTATAACCCATAGAAAAATGTATCCATCCATCCATACATTTTCTAGAGCCGCTTATCCACACAGGGGTCACAGGCTTGCCGGCACCTATCTCAGCTGGCTTCGGGCAATGGGCGAGGGACACCCTGAACTGGTCGCCAGCCAATCGCAGATAGAGGAATTTAATCCATTTAACTTCACCAGTTGGTGAAGAGTGAGCAAAGATTGCCTCTGCTGGTTTAAGGCAAAAAATGAACTTTATTTTGCCAATACACTTAATTCCAAAAATTCATCCAAATTCCTTACAGTCCGTGTATTGATTTTGGGCTTACTGCAAAATAAATCTATTTGAGCCTGAATATGGTATTTTGAATGCCTAATGATAATGTTGAATTCCCCAACTGTAACGCCTGAGAACTTGTCGTACTTGTAGAACACATACAAAGCGAGTTCACAAGAGATGATGTATCAAGGTAAATCAATGTCAGATTGAAAGAATCCCCCATCAGCTAAGCCTCTCAAGCCTTCTTATTCTCCTGCACTAACATTTACATCACGGCAGTGTGCAGTGAAGAGCACCCCTAAGGCATTTTGCTCGTCTCTGCCAATTACTCGCTTCTTCTCTCTGTGAAATGAGTAATGATACGAGGATGATATAGATACTGCAACTTGCCCTGAAGCAGCGCACAACGCTGCTCTTTGCAGCCCAGAGTCTATCAATGTGCAGCTCTGTCCCCCCCTTTTTTTTCTTTTTTTTTTTGGGGTAGAGGCAGCAGGCAAAGAGATAGTTGTGGTTTTGTGTGATGGATGTGCACGTGTGCGATTTTTCAATGCTGACCTGTTCACAGCTGGGCTCTGGCTAATGATCTCGACAGCCTCCAGTGTGTCCTAGTCGGAACCGCCTCATAAGCCAGTGGGGTGGTGGACCATGGCTGATATGGATATGGGATGCGTTTATGATTCAAGCTTAGCCGCCCTCACACAAAAGACTGGCCCATTAACCCATAAGCCTTATAATCCACTCAGTAAACAAGGGATTCCCACTTACAATAGATGCCCATGCTTGGCCACCCAGTGGAGCCTGCCACACACATTTGTTTTTCTCTGAAGTCAATCACTCAGCACATTGGCTATCAGAGCACTGTTAGATCATAATGTTTCTTTAATAACAAACACATTTAGGAATGGAGTGATGACAAGATGCACAAATCATCATAGTAAAAGTATGATTTCAAAGTGTGGGTCCAACCTCAGCTATTCTCTTGCCTTATTTGGCTAAAATATGTACTTTTATTCATTAATTTTATTTCATAACAAAATAAAGACAACCATTCTGAAAGTGACTCCACGGAACTCTCATCCCTGATGCCACCATAATCTACCTCCCTTTCCCTCTCCTCCTCTGGCCACATACAAAAGAGGAGCTGGTGCAATGCCACTGCCTGTGTCATGACATCCAAGAATAGCAACTGGCACTCACAAAAACAGGCGCAGACCCTCTGATGTAATAATTAGAAACGCATGATTGCACCGACTACAGTGCCTTCATCCTTGAAGATTTTCACTCTTAACACATACTGCAAAAATAGCAACCTTTACATGTGATATAGGTTGTGCTGTAGTGTGCCAAATTTGGCTCCATTGCTGACAAACATTCACATCAAAAACATTGATTTGGCTGAGTGATGAGATGAAGAAACAAGGCACTTACCCAAAAGATGAGATTGAAGATGAACATCAAATACTTCAAGCAGCAGAGGCACCCTCTTGCCATGTTAAACTTCTTGAATTCTAAAAGGAACACAAAGGATAGATCCAAGTAAAAGACCACGTATTTGCTCCCTTTAGGTGAGCTGTACTTGTTGTTGCTCTTGTCTCCTGCGCTGGCCTCAGCTGCTGCTGCTGTTGCAGCCTGACCCTGCTGCGTGTTTTTACGTGGCCCCGTGGAGCCGTAGAAAGCACCGGCAGTGAAGCCGCGGCCACCAAATGGGCGGCCAGACGTGGAGGCTTGGGGGAAATCAGAGTCACAGCTATCTACTGAAGGGCTACGATGAATGGCTGACTCCTCACTGCTGGACTTCTCCATGCTCTAGGGCTGCTGCAACTGATGATCTCCCTGACACACAGTCTAACATAGTCCCAGAGGTGACAGGACAGAACAGCGTGCCCTCCGATTCTCCGCCGGTTCCCAAACAGAAAAAAAAAAAAAAGATGGAAAAGATACACAGACAAAAATGTAATTATATCCAACCCAAATCACACAGCTGAGCCGAGTAATTTGTGTGTAAGAGTCCAATGAAGAAGAGAGAGGATCTGTACGGCTCAGGACTGCCGCTGACGTTTTGCGTTCGGTGCTCTTAAGTAGCTGTGCAGGATGCTCCTCTTAAGACTCGTCTCTTGAGACAAAGTAACTTTTTCCTATATCTCTCTGCTTGATAGGCTTCCACTTGCAGGTGAGCTCCCTGTCGACCGTCTCATTTGCTCACCAGTTCCACGCTTCCACTGCCGCTGACCCAGGAACTTTTTTCACCCCGACACTCCGGCTTCTCTTGTGCAAAGTGTACAATTCTTTTTCCCAGCCTTCCAGCCCGTGCTTCCCTAAGCACGCTTGTCTGCTCTAGTTGAAATCAGCAGCTGTGATCAGCAGCTCTGTTCCCCGCACTGCCGGTGCACGGCTCTCCCGGTAGCTGCGGCCCAACTGACGTGCCGCCCAGTCGAAATGCAACTGACCGGCATTGCCTGCTTCCCAGTAAGCGCACTGCACTCCCTACCCTTCTGTTACACTCTCCCTCTCTAGCTCTCTCTCTCTCTCACTTGCAACCCCTCCCCACTGCTGAGGAGACAGCCAATGCAGCAGCTGAAGGAAGATCCAAGCTCCACCTCTCCACTCCCTGTGTCTTTAATAAGCTCATCGCCGTGTTTGCTTTGACTATACATGTTCAGCAATTTATACTGTCAGGGGACATGAGAAGTCACAGTTGAATTCAACACTGATTAAAAACTAAAAGAGGACATGACGTGCTTCACAGTAATATGGCTGGTCTCTGGAGCTTTAGAGTTGGGGGCAGAAGAGAGTGTGTGACATTTTTGCAAGTGCACACATCCAAGTACAATTGCTCATGATTTGTATTCTCCGTATAAATACTTTTCAACTACTGTTATAAATTTACCACGATTCATTTGGCAGATGGTAATTTATTGGTCATTTTGCAAAAACAGGCTGAACTATTAGGCATCTCTCTGATGTGGGTTGGGGTTGAAGAACTACAGCTGCAGATTCTAGTGGGTCTGTGTTCTTCATTATAGCACTGCCCACATCCATGTAAGGGGATGCAATTTACTGGCAATGACTTGGGTTCGGTATTGTCACCAAAGCAATCAAAAGACACTGGGGATTTGAAGATACTGAGCGCACTGCAATTCAGGGACAAATACTAAATAGTGCTGGTGAGTCACACACTTAACTGACAACCTGTATAGGGCTTTGATTTAAAAGTGGCCTCACTCTCTGATCTAAGGTACATCCCTAAATTTCGCCAGCATCCTTTGTAAAAGCAAGAATATTATAATATTCAAGTTGTTCCTTTGATTGTTCGAATTTATATTACGTCCTCAATAGACTGCAACAAATTGTAATAACAGTGTAATTGCCCTCACTGACTCCCAGAAGAGCAATTTCTTCACCACATTCTCAAAATTGCACATAGTTCTGTATTATATTGTGGGGTAGGGTGGGGTGGGGTGGGGGGGTGCAGCTCTGTCTCCAGACACGAAAAGGAAGATTTTCATTTGAATGGTTTTAGAGGGAGCAAGTAAAACAAAGTGGTCATGGGCAACCTGATCAATCTCCCTTAGTTTTCACAAATGACTGGGGTGTGCCATCCCGGGGGATGGGGTGCGACCCCTTGCTTTTGCTGTGAGAGTTGTAAATGCACATCTATGCCACCAGGTGGTACAGTGGTGCTCTCATTGTCCATACTCCAGTGTTAATGTTCCAGATCAATTTGCATGTATTATTATTTATTGCTTTATTTTTTTTTTTTTTTAGCATCAAATGGTTTAATTTAGGATTGACATACCTTTTTAAATCATGAACTTTAATGCAGTTTTACGTATTTTTTTCCTGTTTCAGACTACCCTGTGCAAACCCTATCAAATATTTATGTAAAAACATATTTTGAAAATTGATTTATAATGCTTTTTTTTCTTTTCTTATTGAAAAAAAAGGATACCATTTTAGGTATAGTTTAGGGTTGTACAATGAATCCAGTTTTCATCACGGTCACGATATTGGCTGCCACGATTAATTAAGCTTATCCTCGACAATATTAACGTTTAAAAAGCCGCCTACCTTACATGTTAAATCAAGCACTTTGTCATACTACACCGGGGGGAAATTTTTCCCACATGGTTGCATGACAAAAGCTTTTGTATTATTTACCAGTGTGAAATGGCATTGAGTTCTTCACCGGATATATACCTCCTAATATATACCGTGCTGACTGTTAATTGAGACCCATTTTGAAAAATTGGCTCAATATTTGAAATTTAGTTTGAAATGACTGAAATTGAAATTTTTACTGCTAATTGATTAAAATTTGCTTGAAGGTAAACAATGTGCTTAGTTCTAAGTAGGTTTAGGCTTCATTTTTTTGTCATTTGTTTGCACTCAGCAAGTAAGTTAATTATTTATTTACTTTATGTGTATTAGTTTATTATTATTTGCAAGTATTAAGCCTCAAAGCCTTGTTTATATACTGTTTGTTTAAAAAAAAACAATTGTAAAAAAAATACATGGCAATACATTTGCCATGTCATGTGTGACCAAACATAATGAATAATTGACCAAAATAATTGTGATTATTTTTTTATTATGATATTATTGTGCAGCTGTTGTATACTTATTTTTTTTAATAGATACTTATCTTATTTATAATCACTGTGGCAAATGGGGAGTACAACATATTTTCTCTTTCCTGGGGGGGTTGCAAAAAACAAAAAACAAAAAAAACATTGAAAAGTACTGGCCTAGTGGGAGAACATGCATTATGAATAAGCAGAACTGTAATGCTGTTGTGTGTTGTGTGTAAAGCGTTTAACAAGGTGTTTTAACACAACCTGATGTCAGCCATATCTAACACTCTTGATCACCAACAACTAACTCACTCGCTCATTACACCTCGGCGCTCTTGCTTGTCCTTCCTACACGACGTCATTTCCTTCCCAACAAAGCGGCCCCTCCTCTTTTCCACAACAGTATAACAATAAATTGACATTACAGTTTGTTAGAGGAAAATTACTTTTGGTACGTCGTTTCACTACCCAAGCAAAGCACCAGTCAATCATATCTTCTCAATTTTAGATTATGCACATTTGCAAGGGAAAAATGACATTAATACTGCAGGTAGTAATATAACTTAATAATAATAATAATAATAATAAACCTTTAATTATATTCATTATTCCTGAGGGATCAACTGTGTGTGTTAAACTGGGCTGAGAAGCAAAAAAAGGAGACGCGTAGTGGTTGCAGGCTTGTGAAATGTGCTGTCGGTGAGACACCATAGTGTGCATGCTTCAAAATCTTTCCATTCTTTTAGTTCAACACAAGATTGCACCATGATATTTTTGACATTTATTTGACAGACACAACTTAAATGACCATCTGCAAAAACTGTTATAACCGTGATTATTGTAAAAAATATGTATATTTTCCTAGTTGGAGTGAATCTATGGGCATTTTTATTTTTTTTACTGAAAAGCTTCGAGGGCAATCGACTATGTGGTAAATGAATGTAGGATACATGTACTTCTCTCTAGTTCCACAGTTCCATCAGAGCTCAGTGGGGCTCTAAGTATGCATGTTGCAGACTCCACAAGCATGGTGAAGGATACTTCTGTAGTAATTTCCCTGCTGAACCTTGCACAGAATCACAAATCTAGTTCCAATCAATAATATGTTCTGCACTGCTGCTCCAGGTATACAGCATATAGAGATGAGAGAACAGCACATTGAGACTCAGGAGAAGCAGTTGTCTGCAGGAGGACACAACAATTGAAGCCACACAAGGAAAGAAAAGAAAATGAACAGAGAAGTGAAGAGTGGAGGAGAACACAGAATAATAATTTTTCTATGAAAAAGAAAAAAAAAGCGCCTTGCTGGTGTTCCTTTGCAAACAAGTGCTTTCCTGGTTCTCTTGCAACTGTGATACTACCTCAGATGGCAAAATATTCAGTGGGTGACTTTTACGACTCCTTAGGTGGAAAATGCCAGCTTTAACAGGCCATCTGAAAAAGGGCTTGAGTCTCTTATTGAAGTAGATCAAGAGAAAAGAGAACATTCTTTGATTTAGAATAGTGTTTGTGAATACTTTGCATTTCTTTTCATAGAAAAAAAGTTGGATGTTCAATAACTATGGTCATTTTATCTGGGGGGGGGGGGGGGGGGGGCAATATTTAAAAGCTTCAATTTATGTAAAACCTTTCTCTTTGTAGCTGCTGCAAATATTTCTAAAGAGGACCATAATTGGTCTGAGCATTGATTCAGAGTAACCTTGACATGAGAAACTTCTGGGAAGCCATATACCAATACTAAATCTTAAGGTAACACAACACAGCATAGCATCTTTCAAAGACATTGAAACAACCTCATTAGCAGGGTGATGAGTTTCTCAAAATAGGTTTTGTTTTATTGTTGCAAGGTTCAGTTTCCGCTTTTCAATATGGCTGAAAATAATTAGACATTTTTTAAGGTGACAAGTGCTGCATTCTATAATTCATCAGCACTTAATGAAAAATGTAATTTTACACATGACTAACTCGCCGCAGCTTTAATAGTCCTGCTTCTATGACTGTGGTTGCATTATCCAGCAGGGAGGAAGAACAAAAAAAACAAAAACTTGATAAGTAAAACCTGCTGGGTCAGTTTGGATTATGAAGAGAAGCAACACAGTGGAAGAAAACACTTTTAAAATAGTCTCCAACATGGGATGTTCTTACTCCGTCAACACGAGAACAGACAGGGGAAAAAAAGAGCACTCTCACTGTTCCAGTAATTGAAGTCTTATGATACAGTTCTCTGACTTCAGTGACGGTAGCTTGCCTGCATGAGAAAGGTTCTCCCACTCTCTTGTGCCCAAGGGTTGGCTGCTAATCATTTCAGAAACTTCATCCAGTCAGCTGGGACAGACGCCAGTTCAGACCATGAAGCGAATAATGCACGTTTGCAATATGTTCCCATGTGGCCATGGCAAGCCCCTTTTTCCAACTCATATTCAAGTCTTCCATAGAGTTGTCACAGTCTATCCCACTACCCATGATGACTCATCGGGAGGAAGCGGCAGCTGAGTTCTAGAAGCTCAAAGCACACTGTCATTCGGCCTGCGGTTTTTCCCAGGATGCCTGTCATTTCCAGCATGGCCCGTCACGCTCCATCACATTCCTCATGCGTTTTCACGTTCCGTCAATGATTTTTCTTGATGAAACATGGACACCAGACAGTGTTGGAGAACAGTTGTGGCCATGGCAAACCCCTCCCAAACTGTGTACGCTGTGTCAAACCACAGAAGAACACAAAGTATACTGCTGCAGACCTGTAAACCATCACAAGCTTGAGAGACACCATGATAGAATGTGACAGAATGGCCATCATACCCACAAACGCATCATAAGGACCATGAGAATACACAGCAAAATCAGACAAAATGTGCACCAAGTGTGCCTCAGAAACGTAAATGATTCCCGCCTTATTTATTCCAAATTAATACTTTATGTAATGTCAAAGAATGCATTCGCCCCTTCTTTCAAAGTCAACGGTGGAATTTGAATCTGATCTGATCAGCACACAAGCTGGTATTACTGGAAATTTTCTTGGTCTTCCAGGTGTCATCTTGACTCTCCACCATTCCTCTCACCTGCCATCTCTTAATTATTCTTCTGACAACATAAACTGTAAGCTCAAAATGCGTTGGTATCTTTTTGTAGCACTACCCAGCAATTTGAGAATTTTCATTTTTTTTCTGAGGTACCCTGCTTCTAGGAGGAACCCATGCCTGATGAATGCTTGCATAAGGTTTAAAGGGGGCCCTAAAATGGAAACACCTGCCACTCCCTAATGACAGTTGTTGATACATGCTAAAGAACCGATGAGCCGGTAAAGTTCTGATCTTGGAGGAAAAAAAAAAATATATATATAATAATCTGACACTATGATATGCTCAGGGTGGTCCAACATTTGCTCATGCCAACATTATTTTTTATTCATATAATTGTATTCAATGTTTAAAATAATACCAATGCTTTACTGTTTTCTAATGTTGTTTTTTCCCTATATACATGAGAGACTATAAATGTGAACAAAGAATGTTAAGTAATAAATATATATTGTTTCCTGACATTTGCACACAACTGTAATATTGAATACATATATACTATGGAAGTCATTGGATTGAATCACATTTCTGATTTGGCAAATGTTTTACACTCTGTATCCGGGCTTGGGGCTGGCACAAAAAGGCTTGTAATATTGTTTGTTGCCAAATTGGTTGTCATTTTCTGGATGATATCTATTGAATCGTTACGAGGCTGTGGGACAATTACTTCCGGTTAAAGGTCATTTAAGCCAGGAAGCGCAAGTGTATGACAACATGACACAGAGAGAAATAAGTAAACTGCGAAAAGACCATTGTCTGATGGAATCTATTTTTCTTTGATTATCTACTTTGGGTGTGTTTGTTTTTTTACACGAACGGTAAGTTATTTTTATTGATTGATTGACTGTCTAATTCCAATACTGTAAATATTAAATGTACATACTTGTTTTACTTTTCACGGTGTTCCACGAGTAAGAGAAATAAAAAGCATACTGTGCACAGCAGTGCGTGGCATGATTCCTGGACCGAGGTAAATATAAAGTACACTCTACAAACGCTGTACACTCTTAAAATATTTGAGTTAAAAATATCCTAATTGTGAGTCAAAAAAAAACCAAAAAACGACCCAATACTTGGGTCAAGTTTACCTGTCTTTCTGGGTTGTTTTATACCAAAGCACGTATAAGCAAGTAAAGAGGTTGTTGCATAACTGGACAACCTAAAAAATGTTGTTATTTTGTGGAAAAACAACCCAAAAAGTTGAACTAATTATTGGGTCAGTCCTTTCTTGACCAATAGTTTGGTTGTGTTTAACCCAACTGCTTTTGGAGTGTATAATTCCCAGTATCACCTGTAAGTTGTCAAATTAACAAACGCTGCAGACATAGATGGTGTGTGGCACAGAACATTACCACTGTCATTTTATTCCATACTTCCCAAAGTTTGAAGTGGAAAAAAATCAGATGCCATAATTTTGTTCGTACGCACCCATTGTACCATATGTACAATGGGTGCGGCTCACTCAACTAAATTGCATCTTAAAGGTTGTCTCCTTGCCGGGAGCCTAAACTGATGATGTATTAGTTTAGTCTTTTGGGGCTCCATGATGTACAGCATAGGTATGACAAACTGCTGTACAGCGGTTTCCCTGACTAAAACTTAATTTACATCTTGCCAAAGGCTGATGCAGCTGACATAAACCTCAAAGGATTTTACCAGAAAAAAAGCTCAATTCAATTTTGTATATAAAACATAATTTAACATACTATATGCCAGTTTGACCTTCATTTTTATATTCTTGTTGAGAATATAACAAGAATATAACAAGAAAATAATGTTAATCAAGGTTGTCATCGTATGTGTTCTGGTGTTCATCGTATATGACTCAGAAAAGGTTAGCTCTCATTTTGTGAATTTGCAACATCGAAAAAGTTTAATCTTTAATTTTTCATTCATGGAGGAAATCAATTGGTAATGCGGATAAAGCAGAAAGAAAGATGTGGCAAGTGCTTTATCGAATCTGACTAGTAAAGTATGTTTTGTGCAACATTTTTATCCATCTACCTAATAGATAGATAGATACAGTAGATAGATAGATACAGTAGATAGATAGATAGAGCGATAGATAGATAGATAGATAGATAGATAGATAGATAGATAGATAGATAGATAGATAGATAGAGAATGAGAGAGAGCAAGAAAATTAGAGAAATAGAGAGAATTCTGTGATTTTTTTTTCTTTTGGTTGTATAAAATCAATTGGATCCAATTAGCCACCTTTAAGTTTAGAAGAAATTTTCATGTAACATGTCTTCCATGTTCACTGTACTTTTGATGCCTTTTATGCCCTGACAATAAACGTTGGTGATTTACCGGCTGCAAATCCCCAGTTACAAGGTCAGCAACTCAGTGATGAAAGTGTAGAGCATCACACAAAAGACTCCAGCATCTCCTAACATAACAGCAACCCGAAAATAAATGTGTCAAATGACGACATATCAATAAAACAGTGATGTCTCTTTTGAAATCTCAATAACTGTGTCACGGTGTGAAGCGATGTAGCCAGAACGTCCTCTGCAGTGATAATTAGCTACTCCTTGTAAGGCCATGGCTCACATTACAGAAGGAATTACCGTTGTATCGCTTTACAGAGTCATTGTGAAACTACATCAGACCCGCAGATATACAAGTGACATTCAACTGCATGTGATCCTGAGATGGATGTATGATCAAGGCCGATGTAAGGAGGGGATTACAACTACAAAGAGTTTCCGCACACGCAACGTGCCTTTGGCTCCTACAGACTATTTGGCAAGCATGTTGCTGTGAATGCAAATAGACCTTGCTGACATGTTCACTTTAGAATGAACTAACAAGATGGAATCACACAAAACGTTATTTCATTTGATCACATCATTATGCTAAAGAATTATACTTTAGTTTGATGTTTATATCTGAATCTTGGCCTTTTACAATACAGAGTTACCCAAGATGCTATTGGTGTCTCAGACTACTGACTACTGAGATCAAAATACATCAATAATAATGGCTAGAAACAGGGCTAAGTAAGACTTTATGACGTCATGGCTTGCTAAGCTAACCTCTGAATTTTTTTGCTGCAGGAAAGCAAGTGCGGAGAGTGGGGGTGCGTAGAACCGCTGTTACATATGTACATAAGTTGTTCTATGAGCCCTGAAGACAGAGGCGGTGCTCAATGCACGGAATACGTTTTTGCGCAGGCGCAGGACGAGACTGCATACCATCAATTACATCAAATTTGACACCGGACGACATATATAAGGCTCCAAACATTTTTGCAACTACTTTATACGGCTCTTTTTGGATGGGTAAAAATTAGAATGGTTTAATTATACAAGATCTATGCAGAATAAGCTTTCATATACGCCTTTTAATTAGTTGATTATTCATTCATGAGACCTCAAATTTTCCTGTAATGATAATTCTCCATTTTAGCATGTCCTTTGGACAATTAATAGCTTAAAACGTTTTGTGAAGTATTGGTGGAAGGCCTTCTTCTCTTTGAATATGCTGATACACCAATGCACTAAACAAAGTCCATCAAGGCATGCATTGAAACTTTTGCTGTGGTAAATATATATCTTGAACATCGAACAGTTCCTGTTAAGACTAAATCAAATCCACTGAAACTAAAATCTTGTTGAGAGCCTTCCCAGATGGGTGGAAGCAATTAAAACTACAAAAACAAGACCTGCTCCAAATGTTCTTCTATTTTCACTGACCAACAAAAATTATATAACACATATGTTGGAACCAATTCCGTGAAAAGCGCTAAAAGACCTTTTGATCAAACATTTAGGAAATGCTTACTGACTGGTCAGGTCACAATAAACCCCCAAAACTCATGACTGGGTATACTGGGCCAATTTTGGTATGCAAATGAAACGTTATGGGAAAAAAAAAAAAAAAACATCTTGTGGCCAAGCCCCAACCCTACCAGTATTTCAACGAGCACCTCTTTCATACTTGTGTGACACAAAGTAGGGCACACTCGAGATTGCACAAGCAAAGTGAACTTACTTAGAAAGCATTATAGTACATTGGCATTTAGAGCAGAATTGGCAGTTCCAATTGTAATGCAGCACAGTGTCAGTAATGTCTGGGTCAAACAGTCTGTCGCAAAGAGGTCAGAAGTCGGTGGCGTGTTTTACTGAACCACACATGAATCTGAGAATAGGCTGAAAGACAAATCAAGAGTGACACTGTGCCCCTGATGCTGATCAAAGGAGCGGATGAGTTAAGCTTTCTACAACAACTAGGAATTTTATCCAGTTCATTGGCAAATGCAGGGATGAGCTTCTGAAGTCGAGCTTTGACTAATAATTTTCTGGCCTCACGCCTATGAAAGCTACTATAGGCGCCTTTGAAAAGTTGACATCCTCTTTCATTGCCACAATATAGTTTCCTGTGATATTCTACCTTTTCTCTATATGTGAATTATGATGTGTATGTTCAAAAAATATAAGCTTACCAGGGGCCGCTGAATTGTGAGGCAGACATGCAAACCAGTCTGCTATGTGTATTTAAATTGAAATGATCTCATTTTCTTTACAAAACAAACAATGCGATGTTCTATTTAATTGGATGGCAGTCCCAATTATCTACGGAAAGATGGAGAGAGCAACTTTGCATTTTGTGATGCTGTTTATTCTGACATATCTCCTTATAGGCATAGGTGTGTGCGTGCGTGCGTGTGTGAGTGTAGTTGTGTGATCTATTGATACTGATCGATCTGCATTGGTCAAATCGTAACAGCAACGGGTATGTTAGAATAATATAACCACATATAATAAGTTTAATTTTTAAATACTTTGCAAAGGGCTCACATGTATAAAAAATACTTTTTTTTAAATCTGGTTCAAAGGCCTCTTTTGTGTATTAAAATATTATTTAAAGACCACACAAAACTACTAAACAGTAAACCAACATTAACTGCAAAATCTCAATGTGTGTATACTTCCACTGCAAACAACTCTTTAAATTTTAATATTACGGTGACACTATGTTTGTTTTGCGTGTCATTTCAGATCTGTTGAAAAAAAAAAAAAAAAAAAAGGTTTACTCGTGCTGTTGCACAGGGCAGCATAGCATCTGGTGTAACAAAGCAATTTGCTCCATCTAGTGAAAATGGAAATATTACAACTTAAAACTGCAATCAACACACATTCAGTTTGCCCTCAGGAACCTTGCTCTATATACCTTTGTATTAGTGAAAATTGTACATTGTACATTGTACATTTCTGTGTATTTCAGTGTTTTTTGTTTTTTTAAGAATCTGTTTTTTTTTTTTTAATTTTGATTTTCTCTTTTTCTGAAATAAATCAGGGAGCTATCCTGCAGCCCCTAGTTTGCCAGTTGCCCATCCTGGCATTACGCAATGAAACTAAATGTAGACACATGCAGAGTAGGTGTAACTTTTATTACATAAAACTTGAGCCATTTTTAATTAAGATAGTCATCTTCCGCTAAGCAACTTAAGTTACTTGCTCAAATATAGGCAAAGGAAAGGCGTCATGACTTTTTATGTACACTAGGAAGTGAAAGATTACTTTATGTCCATGTCATATGGATAGAATGGCAACCGAAACGGAAGCGCTGCTACTCAGAGCTCAAATTCCCTGAACCTACCACTGATGCGGCTGTTACATTAAAACTATTTATGGCTGCGGAGGTACGATATTATATACGTTGGGTGAATTTTGATTTGCTCCGGGTCCTTAAAGCTCAGAGGATGGGATTTGTCCATGTGACGCCTCATGAGCAATGCGACACATGCTTAAATATCCTCCTGTGCTACAGAGAAATGGGTTATAGGGCACACAGGAGCGCTCACAAATAAAAATGTCTTCACAGTACAACACCAGCTGGGTGGGAGTGACAGGACATATGGAACATTAAAGATAATCAGTGAGATGGACTAAAGGATCAAGCTACACAGAAAGCAAGGTCAACGTTTTCTTTTTTTTTTGCATCCCGGGTTTTCAGCGAAAACATAAAAACACCTAACAAATGTCCTTATCTTGTAAAGTTAGAGCACATGTAACGTTGAGGGCATTGCTGCTTTCAGTGATAGAGGAGCTAGAATGAGTTCAATACATCCTTTAAAATATACCTCTAAAATGTCCACCCATACTATCTATTTTCTTGATTGCTTATCCTTGTGAGGGTAGCGGGGGGGGGCGCTAAAGCCTATCCCAGCTGCTGGGGGATATGTCCTGAACTGGTTGCCAGCCAATTGCAGGGCACACACAGATGAACTGTGATAAAATAATATAATATAATATAATATAATATAATATAATATAATATAATATAATATAATATAATATAATATAATATAATGTAAGACTTTAGTGACCTCAAGGGAAATTTATCTTGAGCAGAAAAGAGTTCTTAGCTTGAACAAAGCAAAAGTGCAAAACAAAAAAAGAAAGAAATATTCCAAGAAATTGAAACAACCCCCTAATCATATTTTCTACACTTGGCAAGGCTTCGAGTGTATTGATCCCTACATCTAATGATCCATCAAGGTCATATCATACCTGTGAAATCTACAAACAGCTAATCATAGAATGCAAGAGGTTGTTTGATTCAGTTACTGTCATCAATCAAACCCCCAGTGGACACACAAGTGGAAGAAAAGTGCTTCTAAAGGTGGCATTGACCAAAGCAATTTAAGGACGAAGAAAATCCCCAAACACTACTGAGGGAAATGGTAACACATGACCGATGTTTATTGAGGTAATGCAATGGCCACTACATTATGGAAAGGGTGATTTAATTTTTGTTAACTGTTTAAAAGGCCATGAATGGAGCTATGCCACCACCAAAAACTCAAAAATGACAAATTAAAAAGGGCTGGTAAAAAAACAAAACAAAACAAAACAAAAAAAAAACATTAAATATATTTAATAAAATCTATGGGCAGCAGCAGAAAAGAAAAAAAGGCTAAAAGCTTTAATCTGCAGATGTATTAGCTACAAGGCCTCAATTCCTACAATCTAGTGCACCTTAAAAGCCCAAAAATAGTGCATGCATTTTTGAATTGGTCAAAATGTTTTCGACTATTCGTGGAGACACTGTCAAGGTGTTTATGATAATTCACGAGAAGTCCCTTTGTCACTGCCATGCTACGGGGGCGACAAACAGAGCAGAGACAAACCTTCTGAAGCCTGGTTTAAAACTGTGGCAAAGTATCGTGAATCTTTTCACTTGCAGGAAACTGCCCTGCTGAGGATTATTGCCCTCCTCCAAAGAGGCAGCTGGCACGCCATTGTGTTAGTGGGCGAATCTCCACAATCCATAACTGTTAATGAAGGGACAGAATAAGCCTAGCACCACATGAAATCACCATTGTAGCGCATGTACACCTTTTATTATTATCAAAGCAAAATCCCTGTTGCATTGTAAAAGACTAAGCGCCACTGTAATAGCTCCCATCACAATACACAAGAAAAATATACAGAAAAAGACCAAGAACAAGGGATGTTAGATATTTTTTGTGTAAACAACAGCTAAAAAGGGAAAAATACATCCACAAAGCTGTGCACATGCGGTGCAAAGAGAGTGGCCTATTTTACTTGATTTAGTTATTCACTCACAAATGTGTGTATCAAATTAAACTGTTACATGTTTTACGGAAACAAAAACATAATTATTAAAAAAATAAGAATGTTGTCATGACTCTCATTTAGTACCATCAGGTGTTACCAGAGCAGGTCATCAGCATGATTTGCTTAGCAGTTTCTGTGCGAGACGCCCATACTAATAAAATGGGATGGGTACTGGGGCACCCATTACATAGGCAGCATTATTTAGCATTTCACCAAAAATGCAAAAATAAGTAAATGAGAAAAATGTTAACTATTCAACATCTGTATCATAATGCAAAGAAAAAAAAGTTACTATTTGAGAGGCTCCTGGTAGATACTAGCCAAACGAGACATTTGAAGTGCAAGGAAGAGAGAGTTTAACATGGCTCATTTGACTTGACTTGTAACGTTAAATACATACACCCTTGATGTTACTCATAAGTGACCTGCTCAGGCAAAATAGTCCTTGTCTGAAAAATTGAATATTGAGCTTGCATATTGTAATTTTACACGAAATTCCATTTAAAGTTGTATATAATACAGGAGGGAATGTAGAAAATTGACAAAGTCATAGCAATTTGAATGTTGCTGGGGTTGAAATTCTTAGTTTTGAGAAAAACACATTTAAAGTTTTGGCACATACGTCTTTCAAATTCACAGCGCAACCAATTCTTTAGGAAAACCCATGAAATTAGGCAAAAGTGGTCATTGTGAGCTCAACTTCAGTATGACTTTGAAGATCCTATTAAGCTTACATTTTACCTCCAAAACAAGTTTGCTTGTTTTGTTGTTGCTATTAAAAATGTGAAAATAAAATGTCTAACATCCGGCCAACTTTTACTTGCTTATTTGGAGACAGCTTTTCCAGGACGTGCTAGCAGGCTAGCCAGATAAAAGAATGAATCCATTATTTTCATAACCTTTGATTACAGTTTCAATATTTTGGCTACTGAGAAATGAAATTCGCCAATTAAGGGTGATATAGTTAGAAATCTGAAAAGTTATATTTTTGTTCACACAAAATATTTTTTTCATTGACGCAACAATTCTATCTATATTCTATAGCACTTCTATCTGCCGACAAGCCACATGTGTCACCAATGATCAGACAAGTGCGTAAAATTCAGTCTTAGGGAATGAAATACATGGGGGGGCCATTATAATTACTTTCCAAGACATTACTCACTTTGTTGCATATTGATGATGATTCATTAGTGACTTTGTTCATGCAGCACACTTGGTCACAGTGTTGAATGGTGCTCTGTGCAACATCCGCTGATAAGTCTCTACAGCTACAATGCATAGACAGAGATGGACAAAGATAGACATAGTCAAGCAAGCTGAGGAGATGCCTCATATATTTACTGCCTGAAGATAATCAACTATTTTACATTCAAAGTCAGAACTCATGGGCCCGTCACACAATTTTACAAATATAGTGTAATTGACAGATTTTATAGGCTGAACAATGGTCACATCTAATATGGCAGATGCACATGATATACATGTAAAGGGCACTCAGAGTATCAGCATCAAAACTAAAAACCAGAAAAAAAAAACAAAATCAAAACAAAGGCAAGCACTGCTTTTGTGTGTATAAACCGTTTAATTCAGAACATAAATTTCTCAAAAAAAAGTGGCGGCATCGTACGGTAATCGGACACTCTGTGAACATTTTCAGAGCGTATGAGTACCCAGACAGGATAGACACATTTATTGGGTAGTATCTAATAATGGTGGGAAGAGATGATATTTTTTTTTTTTTTTTTTTAAGCATTTTGGGCCAAGAATGCAATGAACACACAGGAATGGCTGTCATCATGTCAGCCAAATCTTGTGAGTGGACCAGTCAATGCTTAAAAAATAAATAGCATTTTAAATTGTAGTTTATGTTATAAACGGCCTTGCATTGCTTTTATTTTGAAGTCTTCCAGTATGTTTTTCCTCCTGACTAAAGGCTACAGTACTTGATCATCTTCATCAGCTCTGGAGGTTAACAAATGCGTGTTGTTGTTTTTTCTTCAATTGGCATTGTTTTTTCTTGGCTGACTTCTCATACCAGCGCCCCACTGTTTGCAGGTGAGGATGTATATTCTGCACAGAATTAATAAATCATATATAATAATAATTAAAATTGAGAAGCATGCAATGTGGCTATTCCTTCATCATACAAATCAGTCTTGCAATTTTTATTGGCAGATTCCGAATCGGAGGCCTTTTCTGGGTCAAATGAATATCCATGTTGAGACATTTCCTCTTGACTTTTGTCAGAATACTCCATTTCGGGACTGACAACAACACTTGGTGACTTGATGTCACATGCGGTCCCAAACTGGCCGTCCTTTAAAACCAACGAGTTTGATTTTGGGCGAACTGTTTTCGCAATACAGGATGAGGCACAAAAATTGGAACACCAGGTATTTATCAAACTTTACAAGGTTTCTCCCTATATGCATCAAGAGCTCAATTTGGGATCTCCGGAGGTACACTTTAAGTTATGAACCTGCTCTTCCTTGCACACTTCAGTAAGAAGAATCAATACTGATTTTCTCTTTCCCTGTAGCAAGCACTGTCGTGACTATGCCACCTTTTACATTTTGAAAAAGTGACTCATGCATTTAGATCAAAATCAGTCCTGACAGTTAAATTCAAAACAGCAAGCATCATCTCATATGCTCGTGACTATTCTAGCACAATATTGCAACAGCAGTTTATCATCTGCTTTTCTTAACCTACCACAACCCTGTATCAGGCTTTGTGGCATAATGTACATTTTTGTCCTATCTATGTTCGGTGTAGCCGTTAACTGTTGGAAAGAGCAAGCTAATTTGGTATGAGGCTTCAAAGTGCCGCTTATCTTCACTGGGGTCATGGGCCGGCTGGAGCCTATCTCAGTTTTTGAGTTGACCATTATTACAATCCATTCAGTTGATTGTTTATTACTGTACATGTGCATACCTGCTTTTCATATCAATGAATTAATGCAGCACACACGTCCCCATGTGCTTCCATCAAGTCCACCAAATTTGCGTTACACCATCTGCGCCTTGAAATAGATCTGCTTTTAGGTGGTATAAAAGTATGTCTACTTTTGGTCACGAAATTGCAAGATACGCTGCAGGCATGGAGTACAGTTGCGCCAGGAGGTCTATTGAGTCGAAACAGGGTCTGCAAATTCCCAAACACCAAAAACAAGACTGCCTGCACGAAAACGAAGATGTGCTGGTATTTAGACAGAGTGCCCGTGCGCTCGTATACCAAATTAGAGTCCATTATCGTTTGTGTTCATGTCTCTGTGTGGTATCATCATATAACAGCACCATTATCGGGGATGACCTTTGAGGTTGAGTTTTGTTTCATAGCATTAAAATTTAAGCATGATGCACCAAATTCATTTATTGAATATTTTTCACTGTGTGCAAAGCCATATACGTATGGAAATAGTCAGAAATGAATACATTTTTTCACTCTTATAAAATCTAACACGATTCGCTCGGACATTGCTCAAAACATAAGAGGCAAAAAGGCCACTGGGAAATGAAATTCAGCCTCTACCACTCAGCCATCAATTTTACATCACTCTCAAGAGCACAAGGTCTCCTCGAGAATGATTCACAGCCAGGAAATAGCTTTCCTCTGCCCTATCACCCATTCCATATACATTATAATATCAACTTCACCAGTGGTTAAATCATTAGTCACACTTCAAGAAAGGATGTTACTTCATGTATTTATGATTTTGAATGGAAAATACAGTAGCTCTTTAAGGGTGGCTTTTCCAGGAAATGACCCATTATACAACATTTATCAGTTTTTTTTCACCACTTGCTCAGTTATTTTAATTATCTTTTTCACAGACCGAGCCTTTTTTTCTTCCAGTTTTGTTGTGCCATAGTTTGTGAATTGTTTCATAATAAATATAGCTTACTTGTATTTCACTTTCTGACCAACACATCGCACACTATGTTTTGCATGTGTTCTTGTACTGTATTTTCTTCAAAAGAAAAAGCTACAACCATATAGTGCATGGTTATTAAAACTTTGCTGAAACAAAAGGACTGGTCATTGACTCAGGGGTAAGGAGCATAATATTGCATTGACTTTATAGATCTGTCTGTACAGTATGTTGAACTGTAAAAAAAAAAAAACCCAACAACAACAACAATAAATCCCCTTTCCCAATAGCGCATCTGTTGTATGCTTTCTAAAACCAGATCGTGAGTAGCAATTTTGTTCTTTCCAGACACTCATGCTGTATAGTAGTTGTTCACTCACTTCCGTGCATGCATAGTGTGTTCAGTTCCGACGGTGTGAAACAGAATGTGATAGCAAAGTTGTCTGCCTGTATGTGCCCTGCACTGAACTGGCAACTCCTCCAGTGTGTAAACAACATGGGTGGAAACTGATGTATTATCACGAATGATTTATTATTCCTAAAATGGACTAATATACCTAAATTTAAAAAATAACTAAATGGTACAAAATATATATCGATCACTTGATATCACTTTTTTTTTTTTTTTTTTGTTTTTTTATCAGACAGATACCGGTATGAATAATCAACACTTAGGTATCAACGATAGAGCAAGCCACAGAACCTCCATAAACATAGACAGTTTCAGAAAAACACCTAACTATCCCAATACAGCATTTCTCTACATTAAATTAATGAAACTTCCCTAGTCTTCTATGATGTCATTTTTATATTGTTACTGTAAAACATATAGAGCAGCCGATACTACTGTTGACTGCCATAGCGAGTAATGCTACCTTGAAATGAGACCAGATCCTACACCAATACTTGGTATCCTGCTTGTTTATCCCGAGTATAACACCTACCTGACAAAGCTTGTATGCATGCTGACTGAGCTTCCTACTTGCGTGGTACAATCAATTGTGTGTTCCTGTAGCCTAAATCTGTCACAAAAAACTGTCAACCTACAAATGTCACAGCATTATGTGTTGCACTGTTTCTCTGACTATATCCCTAATGTGTCAAACTGAAAAGAGAATATTGATGTATAGAAAAAAAAAAAAACATCATCGTATTAAAGCCATCTTGCTTGCATTCTTACCTTGAAAGTCAAGTCTAATGTCCCTAAAAACACCAAGTAATAGATGGACATTGATGCAATAATCTCAGAGGGCTTTTATTTTGAAGTTTTGCTTCAGAACGCTGGTTAATTTGACACATCCTCTCAATATAGGCGTTCCAAGTTATTGCCACTATATTAGCTAATAACATCAAAACACCATCATTAAAGAATGATATTCAATCAAATGGATGCGATTTCAGAGTTCTCGTGCTTGTAATTGTTGCTGGTGTACCATCTCGAAGAACTAATTCCTAATTGAGCTAATTAGAGCCTCATTGAGTGTCACACGCTAAAAACTTAAGGACCATACTGTTTGGTCGCCCTGCCCTCAAAACATCAGTTATCTGGACTCTGACTTTTCACTCAGAGGAAAAATTCTGCTCGACCCCCAGCACACACTCACACACACACACGCACACAAACACACACACACACACACACACACACGCCACCAAGTGGCTTGGACTGACATGGACAATGCTATCTCCGTGGCATCAAGACGATTTGTTTGAAGCATCAACTGAAGGATACTCCAATGTGGATTTATCCGCAGAAATACAAAAACACACACAAACCGCATTTGCAAAACAAATAGGTTTTGCTGCCTTTTATGCAAAAATGCACATTTGAATGAAAAAAAAAAACACTTCTGCAATCATGATTAAACCCAAACCAATGCGTATGTAATCACTTCTCTGAGACACATGACATTTTTGCTTGTTAAGGCAACTTAAGAAAGTTCCCTAGAGAGATAGCACATAGAAAACCAATATTCTTTACTGTGAGAGAAGGATGAGAGCAGACCTTGTAGAAACACCCCATTACTCTGAATAGCACAAACCCAGTGTAGAAAGAACAGAGGAGATGTGTCATTACTTGTCCCACCATGAAGCCAGACATGGGGATAAAGTGGCACCCTACCTGCACATCGCTAGTACATTAAGGCACTTTTGCTTCCCTCAACCCTAAAAATGAATATTTTACTGTATGCACCTACTGAATCTCTCACATACACACTCTTATTCTTAAGATATTCCTTGTACACATAGGTATCCTTCTACTGAGCACAGCATTTTCTAAATAAATTCTTATTTACACACTATAGAAGCTGCATGACCTTTATAGGGAGAATACATGACATTTAAACACATTAAAAGATTTTAGACACACATGAAGTGAAGAATACAGACAACACAAATGTACTCATATCTTTCCAATAGAAAATTTTGAGGGCAGTGTGTGTTTGTGGGTGTTTTTAATGATGTTGGATTTTAAGAGAAAGAAGCTAATAATAGTTCTTCTCACAAAGTTTGAAGCTGATATTGTTAATTTATTGACCAACCGTGATTGAGTTTCATTTGAACAAATACATCCCAATTACAAAGTATGGTGTCTACAAAATGGGTGGATTAACGCTTCGATATAGAATTCAAATGCAAAAGAGACCATCTGAATGTGATGAATCCACAAGAATATGGCGTGATGATGACTCATATGTGAAATCTTAATGTGATTCAATATTTATCAAGGCTCTCAAAACAAGACTCAAGTTTGGTACATGCATCTGTCGAAATATGCCAATGTGGAATTTGGAAGGGTCGGTTGCTTGTAAATTAAGTGAAATAGGGTAGAAACACAGTGTGCTTTCATAGTGTGCTCGGCTCCAGTTTGCTTCCGCTGTGGAATTCTTGATTATCACAGGTGGGAGGCAAAGTGGAGCCAAGCTCACCCTGCTGAGAATTTTAAAGAAGAACAGTACACTTCATTAGGAGATGCTTTTTAACAGGTCTGCAAAAACTATAATGTTTTTGGAGCTAATAATTGAATACGATGCAACATTTGTTTTTCTTTTTTTTTGTGTATTATAGTCATCATTCAAGAAGAAATTCAAGTTTGCATAGGGCTGGGCAATAAATCAAATTAATTAGCTTATTTAGGAACTGACAATTTGAAAATAAGATAAATTATAAACTCCGCGTTTTGCGCCAGCTGCATAACTTTGAATGAATGGATTACCAGTCTTGTTTACTACTTCATTGTGACATTCAAGGAAGTAATGCACAAGCTATGAATCTTTTTCTTTATTTTTTTGCGCAAGCTATAAAAGGTAATTTTACATTACAATTGATTTAAAATCATTACACTTTAATGTTGCCTGAGCACTTTGATTTTTGAGGATATCAAACATTTGATATTTGAATACATTAAACATTCTTTACATAAATGTTGTAAAGACAATCAGGATACACGCTTGTTGCTTGAACATTTTGCACAGAATTTATTTTTGTATAAATTAAACATTCTTTACATACATGTTTGTTAGGTTTAGTACATGGATTAAAAATGACAGAAATTGTAATCATCCAGAATGACTGAAAAAAAATAGAAAGGGATTTCCTTTTGCTATATCACACAGCCCTATATATAAAGCAGATAACAAACTTGCACACTCTGAGCTAGGTTTTAGGAGGTCCGGTGTCTTGTTCAAGGGCTCCTCAACTGTTAGCAAGATGCAGAATAGCATCAGTTCACTGGCTCTTCCTTTGAAAAATTTTGTAAATATAATGACAATTTACCTCTCAGTGCATTCATTTTCCCATTGTTTTTTAATGCCTACACAGAAGATACCAATGAAGGCAAAGAGGAGGAATTAACATCATATTTGGAAAGCAGTGTTGATGTCTCCAACATTTTTTTTAAACTTTTGGCGGAGTCACTGAAATACATTCAATTAATCACGTACCACATCGCTATAGCTTTTCTACTATTGAGACTTGCTGTATGAAGGTCACACCATTTTTTGGTAGTACTGAATGTCTGACAGTTTTTATATTAACAAATTCTCAGCGGACATAGCAACCCTGTTTGGATGAAACATAGTATACCATTTTCTTTTCTCAATATTCAAATCCTGCTCAGTTTTCACATGGTCTACGACAATACGCATGTAGGGAAGAGACCGCCGACTCCCGGGGGCTTACAGGTTTTTGTAAGAATCCAAAAAGGTTTGGTCGGCAGTATACTACAGTTGCCAGTGCAGTACGTTCCCTCGCGGACATTCACTTACTGAAGAGTTTGCTGTTCCATCATATTTCTCATTTTTCATCAAAGATTTGAACGAATCAAACATGGCTCCCGGAAAGCTTCGGCCATGGCGGACACCATTGAAGCTTCTCAGCTGGGCTCAGCGTCAAACACTAGTCAAATGCAAAATGCGCTGTAACGTGCTGTGCCAGGAAAAAAAACCCTACACGCTGTGATTGGATGTGACTAATGGCTACAATACATCCTAACTTGCCTTGAGAATCATGACAAGATGGTGAGGCAAAACAGGGAAAATGTGGTCCAAATGCAGCTGAATGTGAATAAAGACCATCAGATGCTGGGGAAGTAAAAATGATTCTCGTCCCTCTACGGATCAAGTCCAAATGTAGTTATGCTGAATTATATACTGTCTGGTCACGCTTGCAAGGGTTCTCATCCACACCATGAAGTGGAACATTTTTGGGGACATGCCAAGCATCCACAGCAATGACGGCCTGTCACCTTTGCTGTCACACATTGCGTAATGGATATCCCAATCTTGCTTTAAGTGTACTGTATTATATAAGCATTTGAACTCCATCCATCCATTATCTGTAGCTGCTTATCCTCATTAAGGTCACTGGCTTGCTGGTGCCTATCCCAGTTGTCATTGAGCAGTAGGTGGGAAACCCTGACTGGTTGTCAAGGTGTCAGGGCAGCATTCAAACTGCAAACAATCAAAATGTCTTGCCTGATACACAGTAACTACACAAAAGTTATTTCAACACTGTATTTCTCCGGGGAAGAGAAATCAAGGCCAGATGAAGTGTAAAGAAAAAAAAGATGTGTATGTAAACTGTATCAAAATATTTCCATAAAAGAAAAATGTATTATTATTAAACTTAATTACACTTCCCTAACTAACTGTTGGGCCAATTAAACATGTTCAACGTTTAAACGGATATTTCTAATTGCTTAAGTGAAAGATATTATCATCAACTAAACAGTTATTCAATGACATAAAATGATATATTGTAATTCACCAACTTTAGGAAGAAGAAGGCTTAATTTATGCAATTAATATTATAGGACTCAATAATTAAAAAAAAATAAAGTCTTTGAGGGCCAGATTAAAGAACAACAAAGCAAGTTGCATGCAATTTGAGGGGCCACACTTTGCCCTCCCTCGATTTTGGCTGCCTACACTCATAAATGAACATTCCTACATCAAGAATCATGACACTTTAAAAATAGGCAAATAAGAGTGGCATAAAAAGACTCATTGGCCTTTATCTCAGATACATTCTTTGTCTAGAGACAGCAGATGTGCAGCTTTAAACATCAAATATTCAACACCAGTCACTTTTCATTAATGCTGTTTCTACCTCGATATGCATATCTCAAATTAAATGTCAGAGCTGCTATATAATCACTTTTTGTGGGTCAAGGTGATGAGGAAGAACAACATTTAAGCATAGATTGTAAAAAACAAAAAACAAAAGTGTACCTCACATTACATTTCAACTGAAGCAAAAAATAGAAAGCTAAATCAAATTTATGCACATAATCGTGCTTTGTAAAACAAGTGCCTCAGGACTTGGGTCGCAAATCTCTTACCAATACAGCTAGCAAATTAAAATGCATGGAAAGATACCACGAGTGCATTATTCTGACACATTCTTAGGTATGTTTACCTCATTTGTTGGCCTATTGAGATGTTATTTTTGCTTTCAGGCCTAACACAATGTTAAAATAGTTCTTAATTCACAGAAATGAAAAGCGATCATTTTGCAAGATGTGACTGTCTTGCATACCCGATGTATTTGTAACAACGTGATAATGCAACTTGTATTAAACAAGCCTCTGGGCCATTGTATGGTTAACATTAGAATTAACCGCAAAACTGAGTTCAGCTCACTATTTGGGTCACATGAGCACATTAGCTTAGATTCAAGATACTTAGTACCTCAATGAAATGTGGAAAATGTTTCTTTATGCTGGTTTTAAGCTCAAGGCGAGGCAGATTGACATTCGGGGGTTTGAACGTCAGCGACACAATGACGAGCTGAATCCGCAGGGCGTTGACATCTGTGACAGCCTGGAAATCGCTGTTAGAGGTCTGATCTACAACAGCCTGAAGCTTACACCCTGCATCCCCCTTTTTTCGACTCCACCGTGCCCGACTTTAGAATATCACCATCATATTTCTGCTTTGTGGTTTCATTTCTGACATATTCAAATTTTATCTGTATAAGCAAATTGTCTGTTTTGACAGGGAGTCCGTTCATTGCACGCTTTATACTAGATAAGACTTGACAAACAATTTTAAAAAAAGATAAAACACACTAACTAATGATGAAGCAGGAAAAAGAAAAAAAAAACATCCTAGTAACAGTTTGAAATTTTTACATGTGAAGCATTGATAAAATTGTTGTGATCCTTCAAATCTACTGTCGCTATTTCAATAAATGCATGGTGTTAAGTGATGAAAGTTAAAGTATGCTCACCGTATACTTTATTTAGCCTGCACACTTTTCCTCATGAGTTTCATCGCGACCTGAAGGGCAATCCTATTATCCTGGATGTGTTGTTTTGCTGAGTAAACAAATGTAAATGTTTGACTGACTTTGATGCACCTCACACTGTGAAGTGATTACTTTGCTCCTGTAAGAAAGAATATCTCATTTGTGATCCAGTGGAGGGTGAAAATATAATTAAGTAAGTCATGACGGTAAGGTCTACTGTGTTTGTTTGCTGGTTTTTGGGCACCATTTAAAATGAACATTTTCTTTAGCTCTCATGTTTTAATGATGGCTCACCAGGTGTGAAATTCCACAGTTAAATACATTATTTTTAAGCTGCCTCTTTTCATCAATGGGCCTGAAGCAATCCGATCTGAGTTTTGCCAGACTGTGATGCAACAGTGCAGCATAATAACATAGTACCGCCCCCACAACTAGTTTTCCCGCCAATGACTTGGCAGGTAGGCGAGACAAAGATTTTTGGGCGATGACTGGAGACCCAAGTCTTTTGCTTCACTCCCTGTTGGCATACTCATCATTGTACTGGTGGGAGGGGGAGCAGTGACTCGTTTTCACAAACTGCTTTCAAGCTCATTTTTTTTGTGGACTGAAAAAGATTCAGAGCCACTGAAATGCCATTGAGGCTTTCCTAGGTGGAGCTTGGCAAAATATAATTGAGAAGCGCTTATTCTCACAAAAAATGCAAGCTTGCTGGTGCCCACCCCAACTGTCTATGGGCAGTAGGCAGGGGACACTCTGAACTGGTTGTCATCCGATTGCAGGGCACACAGACGGACAACCATTCACGCACCCAATCACATCTAAGGACAATTTAGTGTGTCCAATACACTGACCATGCATGGTTTTGGAATGTGTGAAGAAGCTGGAGTGCCCGGAGAGAGCCCACACAGGCACAGGGGGAACATGCAAACTCCACACAGGCAGACGGGAGCGAGCTGTAATTGAACTCGAGAATGACTGTGAGATGAATGCGGTAACCAATCTTCCACTGAGCCGCCCCATTCTAACACAGTGCTTCTTTTTTATTTATTTTTTTGCAAAGGATCTCCAGGAAAGAGAAAACCACTCGCCACACTGACTATAAATAAGATTATTATCTATAAAAAAATGCATCAAAGTGCCTGGGAAAAAAAGTGCCAATCCCCTGGCATTGCCTCCCGACCTCCCAGGGAGGCCGCCCCACTATTTGAGGACTGTTCTAACATGGGGGTTTCTCATTCCAAAAGGGTTTCTCATTTGAATGGGATATTTTCTTGTTAAGATGAAAAATGTTTTCACATTTCAATATTTTTAAAGTCTCTCAGACACAACTTTTATATTGACAGGCAACTGGCATGTAAAGCAGCAGTCTTTCAGAAGTCCAAGGTTAAACTATAAGCAAATTAGGCTCTTCCCAGTCATTTTCACTCAAAAATGCAGACCACATAGTAGTCACAGGGATCCCCAGTTTCTCACACTAATGGGGGGGCTTTGCAAAAAATAATTGAGAAGCACTGTGTTAGAATGAAAATATTTTCTTCGTTTGGAAGAAGTCTTTTGACGGTATAAGTTAAATAGTGTATCAACAGCTGTCAACAGCTTCCCAGCATAGTTTAGGGCTGGGTGGGGTAGGCAACCCTGTTCTTCCATAGCCGCATACCTGCGTGTCTTTGATGTCTCTCTTCGACATCACACCTAATTCTAATAATCAGCTCATCAGCAAGCTCTGCAAAAACCTGATAACGATCCTGCTCATTTGAATCAGGTGTATTATAGAAGGGAGACATCGAATACCTGCAGGATAGCGGCTCCCAAGGACCGGCGTGTCCCATTCCTGGTTTAGGAAAAAAATTTGATTAAGACACTGCTTAAATGCCACAGGTTTCAGGCCGGTACAAAGACATGAGTACATTATTACTCCAGTCTTTAAGGCCTTAATTGGCTCCCGGGAAGATGTTGAGTAACTTCAAAGATCTGCCACTGGTCCATAAAACATTGAATAGTTTAGGCACCAAATACATTAAATACTGTAATTGAATATGGTATCTGAGGTCGGCAGACGCAGGTCAGTTAAGATAAAGGTTAGCGTTCAAACCACAAGATGAAACCACGTTAAAAACACTGCTTTTCCCTGCATGTTTATGATTACGGCCTTTCATAGCATTTTACATTAGTATTTGTTTTTTTTAAATGTTGTTCTTGCACTTTCTGTTCTTTTGGTAAGCCACTTGTTTATTTGTTGCTTGTAAACAAAGTACAAATGGATTCATCTTGTGTATGAAATGTTCTAAAACGGATATAGCGACATAGCCACGGCAAAAGAAGCGGCCTCACGGCGTACAGGTTTCTCCCTGGAGATTGATCCTTGGTGCACCTGTGAGGATTAATGGATGGGATTGAGCAGCCAAGCCCCCTGTACTATATGCCTTGCCTGATAAGAGAAATCCCAGCTCAGCACATTGCACATTCAGAGCCAGGCAGAGCTGTGATTACAGTGTGGATGGGGGCTTTGTGCCAGGACCTCCATTAGCTAGAACTCCCAATCCATGTGTCTACACTTTATGCAGTCGTGAGAGCAGACTCTGGTGCAGACCTCAGGGATACTCATTACAAGGCTGGCCCACAGGTTACAGGAATTAAGAACTTCAGAGTACAATAAAACAGCAATATCCCATCACCAGCCCCCTTGTGCGCAATGAAGCCAGAGAAGAGTTTTCAATATAGTTTCTTGTATTTACCCACAATTATTTTAGGGAATATTATTAAAGGGTGGATTCAGGTGTGGAGACATGAAGTCATAAAATCACACAGGATGTCACTCTGTAATGAGTGTCAAGGGTATTAACCGTAATATTCTTTTAAACAGGCTGTATAATTCAAAGGGATTCTCAGATAATGTTTCAAAAATGTTTTGAATTCTAACTCACGGACAGAGAATTTTATTTCACAATGAGTCAAGTCAGCAGTCAGGTGGTCAAGGTTGAATTGTGCTACTCCCCAAGATTAAATTTTTGGGTCCGGCATATTTTAACTTCTATGTGGTCTTCTGGGAATATGGATTGCCTTCATGAATTTGCTTTAAAGTTTGAAATACGTGTGGCTTTTTTCAGTGTATCATCATAAAACAAGCTTCTGCTGGCTCGTGACAGGGGTGGACATTTATCTGCTCTGCTCCTCTCCTACCCTTACGCCCCTGCTTTTGCTGTCTTTGTCCTGTGCTGTCAGCTGTGTCAACTCTCATTGTAGCCCGCAATATTCAAATTAAAAATCTAATCACGGAATTGGTCAGCTGAGCTCCCGACTCTACCCACAAAATTATCTTGATGAGTAAAGGCTAGGGTGAGCCTTCCCAGTCCTCTGGGATAGCTGCTGCTGGAGTGTCTATCGATCTTGTCCAAAGAAGATGTGGGGAACACGTACATTATTGAAATTTTGTGTCCCTAGCATGAGACCCTAAAAATGGCTTCAATTAGCTGAATTAGCAATCAGTTACTGATAAATCTTATCTCTGCTAAAATCTTGGAGTAGACAGTGTAGCATATCCCCACTGGCCTTGTCTCCCCAGTCCAATGTATTGTATTTTTCTTGGACGGTTCGAGATCGGTTTGTCAAATTCCATTGCCTTGTTCTTCAGGTGGAATGACACTATCTATCTACTGTAGATATCTATCTATCTATCTATCTATCTATCTATCTATCTATCTATCTATCTATCTATCTATCTATCTATCTATCTATCTATCTATCTATCCATCCATCCATCCATCCATCCATCCATCCATCCATCCAACCATCTGCCATCTGTCTGTCCGTCTGTCCATCCACCTATCTAATAAAATAGTAATGCTTTATAAATTAAGTATTAAAATACATTTTATTTATAATAATTTTTAATACAGTATACTTGAATCATGTTCATCTTATTTTAATCAAACAACAAAAGATATGAAGTTATTTAAGAAAAATTTAAAAAGTCAGAGAGTACAGGCATTATTCAATAATACACAAGCGTTGGACATTCTTGAATATTAATCAATAATGTGCCAACATGAGTACAGTATTTCCATCGCCATTTCCAAAAATGCAATTGTATGATTTTGAACAGAAATGAGCTAGTTCAAACTGCATTATTATACTCAAAGCCAGGCCACATTGACTTTCTGAACCTCATCAAGCCTAATTTTCAACCAAGATTTCTTAAGGAAATAACTATAGTATAACCATAATTTCAGATCGTACTCAAAGCATAATGATGGCAACTGAGATTCACTGGTGACCTGTAAAGGGTGAATACCCCCACTAATTGTCAGGTAACTGCCACTAAAAGTCAGCTAGGATTGGTTACAGCTACCCATGACCCTAAAGAGGACAAAGAAGCCATGGAAGGATGAATTCATAGATTTTTTTTTTTTTTTGTCTCAGATGTGGCCAACGATGTAAAAGTATGTTAAGTGCGGAATCTTCTCGAGCTAGCACCCAAGGATGATGACTTCGGTGACAGTGAAGAAGACTGGAGGTGAAGATTCTTCGCTCCACTTAAATTTCAACACTGAGCTTTTGAGAAAAGTACTCTAATAGCCTCATAAAGTATTCATTGTAATGTAGCAGCTCTCATGGCTTGCTTCAAGCCACAAACTCTGCTGGGAGACAATTGGTGCGTAAATGAATGTGGAGGGTGAACAGGGTCCAAAATATGGACAGGGTCCATCACTGATTGTTGTCTCTTATGTTAAGCTCATTGAGGTAATTGATCTGATATTTTGTTACACATACTGTATGTTGGATACAATGGACTTGAACAGATCTTAAAATGAATTAAATATTGAGATATATACACAGTATTGTAGGGATGGGACGAGATCTCGCGCAATGAAATCTCGTGCGATGAAATCTCGTGAGATTAAAACATCACAAGATTTTTGTTGGGTGAAAAGTGTTTCTTGTTCCTTGTACAGCACGATCTATTTTTGAACAGCGCCTGTTACCAGCATTTAGCGGAGCCTCTAGCATAAATTAAGTGCTAGCTAGCACCAATCAAGTGCTTATGACTTGGATTACTTTGACTTCACACTTTTCTGCTGACATCTTGGCACGGTCGCCGTCGGTATTGAGGATTTTTAAACGTACCAGGCTGAGTCAAACGCGTCCTTTGTGGGTCGGATGTCACTTTGTCTAATGGAAAAAAAATATGGGGAGACAGCAGTCAAAAATGTCACCGTTTAAATTTAAGTTGCAAAAATTCTGATTAAAAAAACTGTAGGTTTAGGTTAGGTTTACTGTTCAACAAAAAACAACAACAAAATACTCATAAAAGCAGACCTACGGGATGCACTTATTACTTTATAATCATCTGTGTTGCATTATTTTAGTTTACCAGTTGAAGAAATGAATGGTTAAAATTGGCATATGACAAAGATGGTTTGTAAACCCTGCAAAAAAACTACACTAACCACCAGAACTAACACAGCATGCATTTTGTTAACCCTGTAGATTTTTTAAACATATTTTTATATTGTTACCTGAAAAGGTTTTTGCTTGATTTGCATATTAAAGTGGGCATTGCTTGCTGTCTGCTCAGTAAACAAACAAACAAACAAACAAACAAACAAAAAACTTTGTATTGTATTTTTTTCTTCTTTTTTTTGGCCAAACTCTTGTCTCGTCTCACGCTTTTGGACACAATCTCGTGAGAAATCTCGTCATGACGGATTTGTGTCTCGCCCCATCCCTAATGTGTTATAATTAAGGCATATTGAAATTATTACACAACCATGCATTTTTAGTAGAGGCTTAAAGTTGTAGCCATTACTGAAAAGTTGAGGTTATTGCATCTTCAAAAAGCAAATTCTTGTTAAGTGAAGGCCTTTTAGATGGCTCAAACTCAAATCTTGCAACTCAACTGTGTCACTTGACAACTCCATCTTTGTCCTCCTCCAAATACGCTCACATGCTTTCCCAGTGAAATATCATTCCCTCAGAGGAACTTGACAACACTACTCCAGCATGAATGTGAGATGGTTGCTGAGATATACTGGTATTTTGATGACTAGTGCTGGCTTTCTCACTTGCCAAAGTATTAGCGGATTTAGTGCCATGCAGTACTGTGTGAAGTTCATTTAAGGTACCCCCCAGTTATATGGGCTTCAAAATTGTGTGATAGCTTGGATGAGATACAGAGTAAAAGGAAATAGAAGTTTCAGTGGAACATTTTCACAAGATTTCTCTGCTGATCGAATCTAAGGCCTAACAGCAGCTCTGTAGGCAGCCCATCCTCACAACATAAATGATGAAACTACTTTTATTTACCTCTACCAAGGACATCATGTTTTTGATAGTGTTTAGATGTCTGTTTGTTTGTGCACGTGTGTATATTATGTACACAAAAAACAGTTTGATAAAAAATCTCTGTGGAAGGCTCAAGTGTGGGTAATTGAAAACACATTACATTGTGCTACAGGTGTGCATATATTTTATTCGCCAATGTTTACACCAGAATTCCGTGAAAAATGGTGGCGCTGTCTTTTCCGCTAGCATTTTTGCACCCATTTGTTAATGCACTTTACCCCATGATTGACCATCTGGACAGGAACGGTGCAGGAAAATAACTTCCAAATGGATTGGAATGGCCAATTAAAGTAGCTTCCAACTTTTCACTTGCAACATTTCTTGAACGCATAAGAAATTCAGAATCATTGTAGCCATCTCACCAATTATGCCTATTATACTGCCAACTTGCAAGGACAAGTTAAAATGTACCCTTGATGCAAGGAATAAAAAAAAAATATATGGTTTATCATTTAAAAACTGCATCCAAATGTTTGATTTCCTAGGGCTGGTACTAATAAAATGAGCTCAAAACAGTTCAAGATAATTATTTTTCAAGACAATGTTATCTGCAATCCTGTTATCGGCACATGCCTAGTCATTAGTAACACGGGCTCTGTCATTAATGACTGGGCTACAAACTTACTCACTCATTCCTTCATTTAGACTCTGGTGCAGTCTCCAAACAGGACACAACACATTGCCACTTAACATTTCAGTAGTGTGTCCGAGGGTGCACACTCAGTTATTCTAATGTACTTTGAAGCATACATTGACACAAATACACTCACACTCAACATGGAGGAGACGAAAGGAGGAGACAACTGTGTTTTTTTGTGTGTGGAAAAGATAGGCCTGCTCCTTGACTTAGCCTTGCATGAAAAGAAGAAATGTCAACATGTTCAAAACTTCCTTGCAAAAAGAAATACTGTGATAGATTAAAACTGTTTGCAAACCTGTTTCCAACATTTTAGTACCCGACAGACTCCGACATTCTGTGCACAGGATTCCCTAGGGGCCTAGTTATCGCTAAAAGTTGTCACATGTTGTAAGTGATAATTTCTGAAAAAAAAGTAGATGAATCCAACAATCAACAACATTGCAAGCATTCATAAAACATCAGCTAGAGATATGTGTATATATAGCCATTTAACAGAAATTAGAAAAATACCTAGGTGAAAGCTAAGATAGCAATACGATGGCATGATGTGATGCAAATGAACTTAAGTGAATGTGAAAATGTTGTTGATCTATTTGAATATGTGATGTTTCCTTCACACATAACATTTCAGGAATCAAATGCACAATATAATACAAAACCACTATCTGCCACATTGATGGCTTTAGTAGAGGTCTTTTAAGATAAAACTGCAGTGGTGACTAAACCGTCTGAATAGAGTATTTGCAGCAGACGGATAAATTTGCGGAGGATCAATTAAAGGTCATTGATTTAGTAATTCTGGGCATTTATTGCTTTTGGCCAGCTAATGCAGCTGGATCTGAGCTACATAAGCTACACAACCCCACTGATGAGGGATTAGAGAACTATGAGACAGTGACCTTGCGTGGTGGCTGGCCAGTGTATTGAATGGATGCTTACACAACATGCTCACAACGGCACAAACAGTAGCCACCAACACTTGCATCCACTTCTGAGTGAGAACCCATCCTAATTCTCTCAATCTTAGTTTCAAAGCTGGTTCCAAGTATTCTAGTTCGATTTCCCCTCTGTCTATGCTATACCACACAAAAAAGAAAGATATAACATCCAACCTATTTCTCATCTCCTTTTAATGTTTTCACCTGTCCTCTTGCCTTGGTGCTGAAAGATACTGTTCTTGCTGTGACAGAAGTTTAAAAGCACATTCCTGGAAAGGAATCATTCAGTCTGACACTTGCTGCATCAGTATGCTATTTTTCAACACCTCTCACTTTAATTGCTCTCTTGTGAATTGCTTGCTAAATAAAAATGTCTCCTTTACATGAGTAACATTAGGAGAGAGAATAAATATTGTTCCCCTTTAAGTCATTGTGAAATACATTGTGTGTTTTCATGTGTCTACGTGTGCATCATGCGGATGTTCCTTTTCTGTCCGTGTGCCTGGAGGGTCCCACACTGTCACATTTTGAAGCCTCACTTTGCCAGCCCCCTGTGTACTCTGCAAACACAAACTCTTACCCTGAAACGCAGCATGTAGCACACACACTTTCAGCTATCCTCGCAGACACAGAATAACACTCACAATGAATTTGCAAGCAAGAAAGTATGTGTGCAGTACATCACATTGTGAAACCTTTGTACAAATCAACAGAGCTCCAAGTTTTAAAGCGGTGACAGCCAGCTCTGCCTCGCTGTGATTTTGCAGCTATTAGTTTGTGGCGGCTTGGTGGAGCAGTGGTTAGCATGTCCGCCTCACAGTTCAGGGACCTGCTGTTGGCAACCAGTTACCGCCAATAAGTCAGCTGGGAAAGGTGCAAGCAAGCCTGCAACCCTTTTGATAGGCGCCTCTAGAAGATGGATGGATGGATGGTTTTAAGATGGTTTTAAGATGATGGCCCCACTTACTCTGCTTTAAGTCGGGGCACTTGTAAGACAAGAAATGCCCAGTTTAGTCCTGTCAGAACTGTAACGGTAAACAACATAAGGTCCATAAAGTGTACTTGGATGAGTGTGGTGTGGAAGAGATTGAGTGCCTTGACCCCATAAACCCCATTAGGAACCTCTTGCCTACAACAAACATGTGTGAAAGGCCCACTCTCATGTCCAAAACTACCAGCATCTTGCTTCTGCTTGTTTGAATGAATGGAGAGCAAACTTAGACATCATATGGTCAGTCACAGACATGCAGTAGAAGTAATGGCCGTTTTTAGAGGTGTGCCCATGTTAAGGATTTTGATGCAGAATGGGAAAGAATTTGTTTTACTTTAAGAGTGCTGTGAGGTGGTTCAGTGCACGCTGAAAATATCTTCCATGAAAATGTAATTCAGCAGTTTGTCGGAGTGAAAAAATTATCAGTCAAGGCAGACTAAAAAATTCATTTTTAAGTTTAACGCTTCATGTACTTGGCATCATTTGCCCAAAAACATGTTTTTTCTCACAATCGGTACCAGACATGCTGTGAGGAAGGTTTTATAGCACTATGGCGAACATCGGAAATTCTGAGTGGAGGCATTGTGTTTGTCAAACAGAAACACCAGTGATGAGAGAATGGACACACAAAGGGTAGTGCACATATGGTACAGCAATGAATATTTAAAAAAAAAAAGCCTCAATCATCTGTTGATACTTTGTTGTTTGGCTGGGATATGCACGTTTAGGTCAAAAAGGATGAATGTTAATTCTTGAAGAGAAGAATTGAATACATTTTTAATGGTGCGCTCCGTTGCTCAACCTGCATACTGTATAAATAAACACATAACTTTTGGTCAATTATCTGGATTGTATAGAAATTAGTATATTGTCTACAAAACCTTTCTGGAAGTATATTTGCTGACAAACTATAAATGTATACATTACATAGGCACCTTAATAAGCTTACTTTTCATTCACACTGTCGCTAGGCGAGGTAACAAAGTGTTGTTTGCAGACTGTTACTTAATATTATCAGGTTAAGGTTACTGAAATGATATCCCAATAAAATCTAACATGCACCACCACACCACAAGATAAATTGAAGGGTATATGAGATACTGGTGTCTAGAGAGTAGCTACTAAATAGAGTATTTAAAGACAAATTGAAAGATAATAAAGGTTTTCTAAGTGGTGAATGAAGAGTGAAGGTACTCTCTAGGGCTTATGTGACGCTAATGTAGGGATAGTCACCAGAGATCTGGCTGCAAAGACTTATCAGCTTGAAAGGTTACCTCCACCTATATTCACAAACACATTATCTATACCCCAGCTCAGATTTAAATATGCATGTGGGAGCAGGAACATCTACACTTGCAGGTGGCAAATTGCTTTTACATTACAAAAAGCCTAGTCTTTTGAGCCATGAGTGGCAATGTAATTACGCCATCTTGTTTTAAAAGTGCCAATGTGATCATCTTAAGAGACCACACGCTCATAGATGCAAACCTACAATGAATTAGAATGGAGTTTTTATGAAAAGGAGATGCACTTCTGCCTCTACAGAACCCTTGCTCGACTTGGTCTCTGCAGATCTTCATGCTCCAAAGGATATGGATTCACTACCTTTCTGTCAAACTGCCAGGTCTCATTTACAGGTCCGTTAACCTTAATTATGTGAGCTGTAATGTAAAATAAGTCTTTTACAAGAAAGTGTCATGTGGACAAAAGTATCGGGGCACTTTTGGCTTTTGCAAAAAGGAAATAAAGAAAGAAAATATTGAATGGACTTTGGCCCATTTTCCCCATATTTTTAAGAATCCTTTGTGTCTTTTTATTAGATTTAGTAGATAATTAGGGTTGGAAATGAGCAGGATGCACCCTTCCAAGCTATTTTCATTGTCAGAAATGCCTGTGGTTTCAGATCAGTCAGCTTTCTCCCGCACTACACACGATTGGCGCTGGCCAATGCATTTTCATCTCTCGCTACATCACTTTAAACTAGAGATCAGGAAAGTGGACTTTGAAAAAAATCGATCTGACAAAAAATAAAGAAATAAATATCCTATTCTAAAAGGGTGTCAAAAATGAAGTCATATTAAACTATTGAAAAGTGGACCTTGCATACCACAGTAGTACTTCAACTTGCCACACAAACCAAAAGCTCATATACAAAGACGGATTCCAGTCGTTGTCTTGGTACACCACCTAGTGGCTAAAATGCTGATATGACTTGTATGCTTAAAAAAGATTGATTTGGTTGATAATGGGCTTTCATAAGACAACATTAGCACATGGAGCTTCTCAAACGAAAGTAAAGAAAGTGGTCTTTCCAAAAAGTACTAGGGTTGTATTATCCAAGAATATAACCAGTCACTACAAGCAATCAATAGTACTTCGGTTTTAGTCAAACATAAAAACCTGCATATTCTGCTTGTCAAGTCGAAGAAGAAACAGAATTGTTCTCGCAAACAGAAATTTTCACTTTAGGGTTACTCTTGGAAAATTGTTAACGCATAATCTCTAGATGACTTTAAAGACACTATCACAATGTAATGTGCATAAAACATTATGCAGGGGTGAAATAAATGGTAGTTTGCGTTTGTTGACCGTAAACGATCATTTCTACCGTTCTACTGCCAAGCTCTCTCCTTCCTCTGCGTCAGCTCCTCTCCTTCTTTCCTTTTTTCTTCACCACCTGCAGCTTTCTCCTTACATAGCATTTTCATGTAGTTTTGTCTTTTTACAATTCCCTCAAAGCCACACTTCTTTATAGCACATCTTTCACTCCACAATCCTACACTGTCCAACTGTACTCTCTCTTACCACTACCTCACAGTCAGCAACTTCTTTCAAATGACAGTGTACACACAAGTTGTGATCTACTTGTGTGCTTTTACCTCAGCTTCTGTAGTTCTTGTAGATTTCAGCCTTTTCTGGATGAAAATGCCACATCTAGGCAAGTCTAGTAGCATCTGTCCCTCCAAGTTTTATTCTCGGATATTAAATTTATCCGCCACTTCCTCATCACTCCAGTCTAATCATCGGTATATCCATTACAACTGACGGTGAATACTTTTTATGAACTTTAATTAAGATGATTAACTTAAAGGTTGCTCTCTGAGTTCGGCCGTAATAATTTCAGGGATCACTGTATTAGTAGGCTGCGATTTGTGCTGTTAGTGGAACGTGTTATAACTGCAATGCTGGGACTAATTCAATCATCTTTCATGTTCACTTCTTGTGGTGCCATGATCACAGATGCATCATGCAGTTTTCAGAACAGAGCACATGTTTGAACTTAAAGCAATCTAATCATTAGCGATTATTTCAAGTTCTCAGTCAAAAGTTCAGCAAAGTACATGAATAAAATTGAAAGGCAGTCACGAGATTTCATGATTCTGTAGTTCACTTTGTTTATATGCTTCAATCTATAATTTCCATCAAGTGAATCAACCATGTGATAATTCATGCATCACTTCAAGCAAATCCTTTCAAATGACACTGGATGGATTTCAAACAGCGCAGAGTGGAGGGAAAAGGGAAAAAAACAGCAATGTTTGATGAAGCACATGGAGTTGTACATGACATAATACAACAGAAATTATGGTTTACCATTCACAAATTATCGAATGCAGGCTGCAGATAGCTACATCAACCATCATAAACAAGGATATGTTTATAATACTATACTTATTGAGACTAAAAGAGGGGCAGCTAAACAGAGAAAAACCAGTCGAGCAATCTAACGCTAAAAAAAACAGAAAAGACATTTTGGCATGCTTAAAACATTGAAAAAGGCTAAATCAGTTGGGTGAAAAACAAGCAGAGAAGGCCTTGCTGGCCCTGACGGTTCACCCCTGGAATGAAGTAATGTGAACACACATTACTCTCCTTTAAAAGTAATACGTAAACGAAGAAAACAGTCCACATCTATTGTTAATTGCAGCAAAAATATTCAGACGGTACAAAGTTTTTTTCTTACGTAACAAATCTTATTTGCACCTACATAATTACAATTATATATCAAGGAACTGTGTTGATTGATAAACAACAATGACTGTTAAGTATAATTCAAACACAAACACAACCGCTACACCGTCTGAGGAAACAGTGTGGAGGTTTGCTGTCAGTAAATGGAGAAAGTAGTATTGCAAATGCGTGGTCAGTTTTTAGTAAAAATAATCATGCTAGATGAACTCACGCATGCAGTTAAGAATTATAGGGAAGACCTTCACAACATTGGCAGGTTATAGTTTCTCCACTATTGTTTTCTAACTTTTAGTTGCAATGGTTTGTGATCCTCAGCAGATAAGCGGTCAGAAAATCAATGAATGAATGAATGGATGAATGAATATACCCTTCGTTGTCCTTCAAAAATCGAGGGATGAACAACATTCTCCTTCTGTTGTTTGACAAATTCTGGTGCAAACAATGCAGTGTTATTTATATTCATCAACGTTTTAGCCTCCACTGTTTCCCAGAATGGAATGGTCTTACATGAGTGAATGCATTGCATTACATTTTGCTTGCTGTCTGTCACCTGACAGCCAATTGGAGATAGGGTATTTCATCCAGAAAGTATTCCATCACAGAAATGACTAAATTCCCAATATTGTTGCTTAGCACATCTTTTGTTCTGGGTTAAGTTATCTTCAAAAACATTCTTTAAAACACATAGATTTGTGGATTTTCTGTGAAACATATGCCGGGGGTTGTCATAACTGCCGTAAGGTTATGTGATTTTCTCAGTGTGATTTCTGAGCACACTGTGGTGGGTCCTATATACTTAATAGGCACCATATGACCTGAATCTATTTTTGTGCATATATGCTGATTCTCCTCAGGGCTAAAGCAGATAGCATCTATTAACTAGCATCTGGGATTGGAACACATAAAGAATATTGTATATAGCGTTTTGTAATCGCTGTATTTTATGGCCTCCGTTGCTATGTGCATACTAATTTCCTGTAGTGCATGTCAAAAGGAGATTAAGATGACATTATAATTCCTCATTGTATTAGCTCAACTTCAATGCATTTGATTTGTTATGGAGCACTGGTTAGTAATCACAATATGGGACAATCAGAGTAGAGTGCTGACTCTCAGTTCAAATATGGCTTTTGCTAAAACCCACATCAACAGTAATGTGCAAGTGTAGCTCTTTGGATAATAGGCATTGGGTGTATGGCACACAAATTACGTTATGTTTTTGAGTCAGCTAATGTACTTTTCCCCCTCTCCAAAAACATAAGAGCCAAGCGCAGCTGCAGACCTTGCTACAAAACAAAAACAACAAAGCTTGTGGAACCTGGATGCCTATGCACTCAGAAATGAATTAACTTTTATGGAGTTAATTCAGTATAAATCTGTGTGAAACACAAATGTGAACATTTGTGTTGGGCTCTCACCAGCAAAAATACTCTCACAACACTAGAAGCGGACTGTCTTAAAGAAAACACCTTGGCTAACTGGAACAGCTTGTGTAACATGCCAGAATTCTTTGATCCCGAAATATTTGAAGAAAAGTGACATAAAGGCGGTGCAGCAACTTTCCATGTACAATTGAATTCCTGAGTCATATCGTGACTTTCATCATCCATCAACATGTTGATGGGTGCACTGAAAGTAAATATTTTCTACAGACTTGAGAGCATATTTTTTTTTTCTCTCTCTTTGAACAGGTCTTCTAAGGTGAAAAAGCGCTATTATGGGTAAAGCACAATTTACCAAATTTCATTTGGTAGTTACAACAATTCCAGTGAATGTCCAAGTAACTTCTCAGACTTTTCAACAGACTTGGTGATGAACAACAGGCAGTGGTATTTTGGGTTATATTTAATTGAGAGGTTTTTCAACCCTCGCTCTAGAGTGTAACAACTTAAACACCTGGACCAAGGAAATATTACTGACTTGACCAGTTAAGAGCAGCTCCCACTTTGGCCATAAATATTTCACTAAGCCGCGTGAACCCTAACGTTGGAATCAGTTTCAGCTGCATTGTAATGAAGTTGGGGGATTAATGATAAATACCCCCCAATATGACAGCAAACTTTTGTGCTTTAGTAACAAAGCAGAACATATTTTTAATTAAAAAGTCATGGTTAGAGCCAACATAATGTTCACTCTATTATAAAGAATTACCAATTCCCCTTTGTCAAACAAACAGGATGCTTAAAGCCGCGCTTATGTACCAAAATATGAGCACAATATGAGAAAATGGGTTAGAGCATATTACTCATTTATCACATTTTTTTTTTTTTTTTTTTTAAATGAAGTTCACTGTTTATGTTGTTGGACAAAAGAAATGCTTAAAACACAAAATTACATTCTCTCAGGAGTTTTGAGAAGTAATCAACAAGACGATGTGATTGTCATCTTTGACAGCAAAGAGCAAAAAAGATAATCAAACTCATAACAATACTAAAGAGATGATTAATCTTATGACATTTCTTAAAACCAATTTATAAATCTCATGATATGAAAGAGGGCGGCTTGGTGGAAGTGTGGTTACCACATCGACTCACAGTTCAAAGTTCCATGTTTAATTCTAGCTCATTACGGCCTTCGTGTGGCGTTTGTTTGTTCTCCCCGAACCCCCGTGGGTTCTCTCCGGGCACTCCGGCTTCCTCCCACATTCCAAAAACATGCATGATAGGTGTATCGGACTCTTCAAATTGCTCTTAGGTGTGGTTGTGAGTGTGAATGGTTGTTTGTCTCGGCGTGCCCTGCAATCTGCTGACAACCAGTTCAGGATGTCATAGGCCAACTGCCAGAAGAGAGCGAGCCAGCGACCCTGGTGAGGATAAGTGGCTATAGAAAATGGAAGAAAGGATGGATGGGTGATTTAAAAAATATTTTAAAACACAAACAATAGACAACACAATGATTCAAAAGATTGCAAAACATGGTAAAAACACTTCAAAACTGCCAAAAAAAATATTATTTACAACACCTCTTATCCTCCAAAAAAACCCTATGGAAAATGCATCACTGCTGTGCCATACTCCACATTGTGCGGTATCGATGGAAAACACAGCTTTCCTGCTTTTAAAATCTGTCGGAATGACATTGGTAACACAAACAGATTGGTTATGGTCATTTTTTTGTCGCAGACGACAGGTCCGTTTCATCAGTGTTACTATAGTATTACAAGTCAGCCCAGGCTTGCATGCTAACAAGCTACAATCGAAAATTTGCTCATCAACATTTTATTTGAGTCGTCTTCTTGTACTTCTTATTCTCATTTTTTTTTCTTCTTCTTCTATGCCCTTAAATCGTTTATGCTTGCATGCTACCAGATACAAAGAGGTATCGATGAACACGTATCTGATGGACATTTTCAGCAGTGAATAACGTGACTTTATGTAAAGGATGGCACGGATTACTAATTTACTGCAATACTTTTACTGGGCATTGTTCGATATAATTGGCTGGCAGGTCCAGGATTTTAATGTCATAAAATGTATGGGTGATTAATCGGACAGGGAGGTGACCTAAATCCCTCGGCTTGCTCTAATTAGCATTCAGGTATGTTACTGTATTGATTGAAGTTTACGCCACGTGAGACTGGTGGGCTACTTACCGTGAACATACTGAACTATGATAGGTCAATTGACATATTTTACTGCACAGTTACTGAGCGATTCTGTATTATAGTTACTGGAAGCAAGATACGCTGCAAACAAATAGGTAAAACAGTTGTTGGCTTGTCTTTTCATTGGCAAAAGGGGCACGTCGGTGGACATCTGAAGGAATGATTACAACAACGGGTGAAAACGCCCGTTCTGAAGTTTTTATTTCAGTTTTTTTTAACCAATACTTTCACTCATCCGTCGGCAAAAGGGATGTCTGTCGCTGCTGACAGACTGCCCACCTCTGCATAAATATACACCAGGAAAAGACACAGAAAACCACGGACAAACGTTAGATACATTATGAAATCATCAATTAGGTCATCTCTTCCATTTGACTCTAGCTCATGTCCTTAGAGCAGGGGAAGGCAACCTTTAATACTTAAAGAGGCAAGTTTGATGTGAAATGCGCTGATATTTATGTTTCATTCTTTAATCGTGACCGGTCGCTCCAAACACGTTCAAGGTGTTGCCCTATTGCCCATTCGTGCAAACTGCATTGACTGCAATTGGAATGCATCGTAGTCTGTCCGAACCAAACACAGTTTATTTTCATAAGCCACACAGAGCCGAACCATAAGTATGAAAATGATGCATGCAGCTCCGGAGCCGCCGGTTACCAACACCCGCCTTAGAGGATAAGGCTGCATGAGAGGTGTGCGGATTGAAAGAAGTCAGAAGTTAAAACGTACCCAAGGCTCTAAAACAGCCAGCTAATGCCCTGACCCATATGAGCTTTTTACAATATTGCAGACTTTATTCCGGTGGGCTCCAACATGTTCTGTACAATTGTATTTGAATGTTAAATTCACAGTTTTTGCAATTGAGAAATACTTCTGTGTTAACCCTGAACAGTTTAGACTTTTAGATTTCTGCGAGAACTACTGTGGGCAAACTGTGGCTTCATCCAATGCCTTGACTGCAGCAGTGGGAATGAATAAGAAAACAGAGGCAAGGAAAAATGCTTAGATGATGTACTGTGTGGAAGTGAAAAAAGATGTGGACAAATCTATTTTAGGTACCTAAAAAAAGAGAGAACATGACTATGAAGGAGAAAATGATGGAGGAAAAAGTGAGGCTTTAGAATGTGAGAGTTGGAAAATTCCCACAGGTTAATAATATTGGTGAACAGGAGAGCTCTGCCTATAGGAATTGTCGGTGATGCCGTCCAGTAAATCTGATATGAGAAGAAAAGTTATAACTAGTTATGTCATTAAGATAATCATCTTCTTCCTTGAATACAGGACGTCTGCTTCTGAAGCAAACCAATTGTGATCGGGTCAGCCAAAAATGTTTCTGTGAGTCGGGCCGTCTGCTTCAGACTGAGCCAATGAGGAGAGTCCTGTCTGAAGTCAACCACTAAGCCGTGATTGATTGATCGGCTGGCTGCTGACCAGACGGGCGGAAGACCTGCTGAGAACACTCAATGGAGCAGGTGTGTGCGTCGCATGTGCAAGTAGGTGGTCCAGTTGAAAAAAACAGTGTCAAATAATGACAGCAAAAACATAGTTCAGCGTTTTTCATTGAGTGATTTTCATTTCACTAGTTTTCATATATTGTTTAAAATGTTTTTTAAATGCCTCCCTGCTCTGTGTTCAAGTGTAGTAAAGAATAGCCAAAGAGAAAACGTCCCCTCAAAAAAGTCAATAGTGTTTGTATTATCATTACATTATTCATTCAAGCTATCAATACGATGATGAAAGCTATGTACTCATCTAGGGGTGCACAATTACATTTTTTCAGGTGCCACGGGAGAAACTGAAACGTTGCCAAAAACCACACCGCCATCATTCTATTTTCTGAGTGTCTTATCCATATTAGGGTTATGGTTGAGCTAGAGCCCATCCTATCTGGATTTGTGGGTGAAGCAGGGTAGACTTTGGACTGGTTGCCACGCGGCACATATTAACAAATCATAATTCACACTCACATTTACACAATGATTTTTTTTAACAATGTGGGAAGGAGCCAGAGCACTGGAGAAAATCCACAGAAGCTACGTCACAGCAGCGACTCTTTTCGATTTGCTGATTTTCCATGGTGTTTGTATTTTATCAGCTACTGTATACAATCTGCAAAGTCAAACTTACTGTAAATCATGTCATATACACTTTTTGACTCGTGTTATGCATAAAGCTGTGGGGGACAAAAAAACATTTTGATAGTAGCTCAGCTTGTGAATGTTACATGGCCAGTCTTGGACAACATGTCACCCATGATTTGTCAAGTAGCTCTTGGCCACTGTGATGCACTTTTCAGTCGATTGCCAGAGACAAAATGGCCGCCAGAGGTGGATAAATGCAGGTGGATTTTGCTAATCAATTCCATATTCCATATATGTAATCGTGATAGCCAAAGCATGTTTAAACTAGTGGTGCTTTGTAGACCAAAACATTTTGGGTTGACTTCCACTTTAAAGCTTGGGTGCTAGTTGTTTGCCGAAAATTGGTCTCTTTATCGTCACCACACGATATTGGTGGCATTGTCTATAGAAGTCAGAGTTTGGCAGACCATCAGCACGGTCAGCGACAAAGGCCCGTTTTGCCAACACGCCGAAAAATGATGAGAACACATAATGTTGGAAAAATAACTGCTTCCATTGACTATAACATGGATTCACTTTGCACTGCCTGTACAGTAAGTGGCAGACTACGACTTGATATCACTATATTCACAGTAACAACTTCTGCCAGCATTACTGGGGATATCACTCTTTGTGCTGTGTTTCAGATTCATGGTTTCATGAATTGAAATGCATACTGCGTGCACAATCTTGCTCAGCGGAATTATTGCACAGACGGGAGTGAGCAATGATTAGCTATTGTCCGACAGATCAATGGACCGACAATTTCAATTATAGGCATGAAAAAATGGCGGACTATAATTTTTTCCCCCCAAATGGGGGCAGTTGAACTCTCCCTAAGTTCATGAAGTTCAAATAGCAGATAACAAATACATAACTCATATGTTTTTGAAAAAATGTTGAACTTTTTAAATACTTTCCAACTGAGAAAATTTCACTTTGAGTGCGGAAATATCTGAACAACTCATCCGATTCGAGGAAACGAGAAAAAAATACAGTGCAGACAAAGAGCTGGTGTGTATGTAGAAAGGAGAATTACGCGTGATCTGAACCTTGACTCTGCTCCCGAGCTGCTAAGTCAATATAAACGTCAAACATGCTAACTGCTTTCTCTTAACTCTTTGAAATGTCCATAAAGCCAAAGACCTCTGCCCAGACTACTCCCAACAGCGACTTCTAAAATGCATTTAGCACATGTCTGCCTTTTTCCTGTTTTTAAATACACCAATGGTGAGGAGGCATGATTCTCATCAAGATGTCTGGCTGTGAAATAGGGAGACCACACCAAAACCCAGACCAATGCTGTTCGTCAGGTACAGCCTATATATCAATGTTTAAGGTCTACAGTAAGTTTACACTGGCCAGAATTCCCTTCGCAGCTGCCTGAAGCTCGACAAGCATGTGACTGTACACTGGGTGCAGGCAACAAGGCTCTCACAAAGGACCTGCATAGGTAGGGAAAAAGTACTTAGAGGTTCTCAAGCACATTGCTTTACAGACAGATTAATGGTGTTGCGCGCTGGACATGAATGATGAGTTTTGAAGGTACAGGTGCTAAACCTCAAGGCTATTGGGAAGAAGCCAAAGGAGAAACTATGACAACCAGAAATAATCCGAGAAAGATGAACAGAGTTTTCTTTAGTTCATGGTGCATTGGAAACAAATAATAGTGGAATCGTCTCGAAGACAGTCTATTTCAAATAAGATTGGAGAATAGGGGGGGGGGGGGGGGGGGAACAATACGTGGCTCACTGAAAACCCTGTGGTAAATTGAATTGCAGCATACAGTAATGCAAATACGCAAACTCAAAAATTGAAAGGGAAAGTCATCAAATTGGCATTTGTGATTCTGTCCACTTCACTTTTATCCTTCTTTATTGCCTCGATTCCTCATCTTTCATCTCTGCTTGTGAACTCTGAACACTATTGTGTTTATTCATGGCAAAGCTGGAAGACTCTGGATGTGTTTTCAAGAAAGAAATTGGGGGTTGCACACCGGACTATAACTTAGTGTCAGTAGATGATGTGTGTGTCAGCTATAAATCCTACCAGATGACTGATTGATAACGCACACCGTATGGATATCCTAAATAAGAAATCAAGCATTGCAGGTAATATGTTGTTGCAGGGAAGCGTGAACACCAACTTCCCATGATTTACAGCCTCAGTAATGCATCACAGCCTGTAGTCCGCTCATGTGGAGGAATTAAATAAGGCTCATCGTAGGAGACGATAATGTGCTTCCAGTGCAATGACATAACATTAGGTAAGCCTCTTAAGGCTGGGATAGTAGATGATCTCCACACAAAGGAGGTCTCACAAGGCAACAGGCAAAGTGCCTCATACCGTATCCTTGTCATCATCTTGCCTCCTGGATGGAGAGGGAGGGGACAACTCTATTTCCCAGTATAATAACAATACACTGTGTAAACCATGCACTTATGAAGGTGCATGTAAAATCCACAGAATGGGAGACATCAGGACAAATCAACCACACCCACCCCTGTGAATACTTGACCTTTTGAGGAATAGACTGTTTAAATCTCTTTAGAAATAGGGTTGATTAAGAGGGCTTGACAGATATCTTTAGGGAAGGAGTGATTTAGGAGCATGAAGGACATCTGGTGCCTTAAGCACAATCTGATTTCTGATATGTTTCAATGCCAGCAGATCAAGTCTTGTGTTTCTCAATGACCACGCATAGGTTACCAGAGTATCCACCAGCTGCTGGATCGATCATGTTTCACTACTAAAGCAGGAAACAATGACATTAGCATTATTAAAGAAATGAAGTGTGTACATTTCCTCTGTAAGGTGTTCTTACTTGGAGGTTGAGTGAAACCTTTAAAGACAGTTTCACATTCAGTTGTACATTGTACATTCATTTTCAGGAAAATATCGCTTATTGGTGATGTGCCATGAATGAACCGAGTCTTTTGCACGGCTCTTTACTGTCAATGATGGAAACCGAGTCTTTATTAAGAAACGTTTAGCTGCACTGCTCACTGCTTCAGTGCCATGGAAGGGAAAAAGTTCAAACACAACAAGCCAAAGCGCAACGGATGAGAAGAGGGGGGCACTAGCAAACAATCATAGTTGGTCGGCAACTAAAACTGGTGACCGAACAGCAGGCAGGATTTGATAGATGTGATAGCCTTTGTCAAAACATCTTAGGTGCAGTCTATGGACTGAAGTGTTAATTTTTAGACTTTCCCATATCAAAATAAATCAGCATTTGGCACAATTGTGAACACGCCTAATGTACTAAAAGTGCGTTTGTGACATGACCTCGGGCCACTCATACTTTAAATGGTTGTTGTAAGACCTTATATATTGTTTTCTACAAAATATTCTGTTTCATTTACTTATATTTTAGAGGAAAACAATATTTGATGTTCCACTACTTAACCATATGACGTCAATTGCAATGTGTCACTAATCCCAGTGTTTTTTTTTGTTTTGTTGTGTTTTAAAATATGGGGGAAAACTGCTAAAAATGCCAGTCTTCTGAGTGACTTTTTGAAGTGAACAACTCCCGAATGAACGATTACTTTTAAAAAGCCAAAATCCCATCACGTCCCACCTCTATCAAAAGACTAAGTGCACATGGTTAGCTTTTTATCTGATGACTTTTAATCTAAGAAAAAAAAAAACAGAATACTTTTTCTTTCAACTCATGAGCAATAAAACAGCAAAACTCATATAAAAATAAAAACAAATGATTTGAAATACAACTTACCATGATGCTAAATGTAGTTGTAGTTATTAGTGAGAGGCCATTGTCTGTTTTCCTACATTCTGACTAGATCAAGCAAATGTCATGAGGTCAACCAACCTTTGTGCTTCCCAACAAACAGCATGCCAAACTATGAAGACTATGTTTTCTTGTTAGCTGAACGTTTTATGACTAATCCTAACCCTAACCCATCAGCTGCAACCAACAGTACAGTGGAAAAACCATCTATTGTTCTAGAAAACAATAGTGGGCTCGGGGAGAACATGCAAACTCCACACAGGAAGGCTGGAAAAACCATCTATTGTTCTAGAGAACAATAGTGGGCTCGGGGAGAACATGCAAACTCCACACAGGAAGGCTGGAGCGCGCTGGATTTGAACCCAGGTCCTTGAACTGTGAGGCGGATGTGCCTTCCAGGCCTACAGTCAAAATTATTTTGTAATTCGACAAAATGGAAAACTAGATGCCAAAATAACACAATCTACAAACAGTTGACTTCAAGCTTTACAGTAAATGTCCATGGGGAGCAGTAAAGTACAGACTACAGTAGTTTGTTCAAGCACAAGTCTAAAGAAGCTACGATTTGTCATAAAAAATAATAAGCACCTACAGTATATCATATTGGGGCCCACTCTGAAATTAATGCTTGTAAATAAAATAAGTGTTGATTAAAGAGCTAACCCATGTATTGGAGCTAGCCGTTGCTGCTCTAGTATTGACTGATTACATGAAAATTATACCTCACATGAAGTGCAAAGGTCAAGCAATGATCTGTGCTCATATCAGTGTAAAACCTAACCAGGTCATGGTGCTATGTCAGACCTCTGAGGTGAAAGGCTGCTGCTGATCTCCTATGATCCAACGCATTAACATCCATTTTCAGCAGTCCCAACAAAAAACCCATCTGTTCGTCTATACGCGTGCTGGCCTTGTAAGATAAAGTGCAGGACTTGATCACTTTGTCTCCACTCTCCCCCACTTCTTTTTCCACACCACATCTACCCCTGGGAAAGATTAAAGCAGCTCCAGACCTATTTCACCACATAATCCTTTGTTTAGATGAATTTCAGCATTTTAAATTGCAACTGTGTCAACAACCTCGCCACAAAGGAATTTTCATTGAAAGAATCAAAGAGATTATATCACCTCAACAGAGAATATTACGTTTAGATAAGCAATAGTTTTGCAGTGAAGTGTGTGCCAGGAATATCTCGGCAATAGAATGTGGACCTTTTTTACTTTATTTTTGTAACTCTACATGATTAGAGTGAAGGTTAATGTTTGAAAATAAACACAGTAAAGCATTGAGGAAAACCTTCATAAAAAAAAATAAATACATACATTTTTAAAAATCCCGCAAAAACAGACTCAGCCATTATTTACTGAATCCTATCAGATCATGTACGACACTAAAATTGAGCCTTTTATTGAGCTACGGAGGCAAAAGAGGAACCTAATTTAGCTGTCGCATTTTTCACTTGAATAGCAGGGAGGGGCGCACAGGGGCACACATACACAGGCGCTATTAAAAAGCACCCTGGATCACTGAGGTTTGAAATCTCCCATTAATCCCGGCTCACAGTTCCAGCACTGTACATTAAACACCACTCTGCTCCAGACACACAGCGCCTCCATGGCCACTGCCCTATTACCTCACTGTGGCGACACACAAATCTGTTTGGATGCCATGCAAAATCCGATCCCTTTTTTTCCGCCACAGCGCACACACACACACACACACACACACACGCACACACACGCAAACACACGCGCACGCACACACACGCATACGCCCACACCCACTATGTATTTTAAAAAGTGAGATTATGACAGAAATAAACTTCTGTAGCTTCATTCCAAGTGCAACGATGCATACAATTACATGCATGACCTTTTATTTCAGTTGAATAGGAGTCGAATAAGTGTCTATAGCGAATGTGTCTATAGCTAAGAATTTAATAATAATCATTTTGTTCCATTAAAACATATTCCTTAATGTCATTCTCAGTGTTGCTCTCACTTTAAATGCACTGTCTGTGTGCACTCAGCGATGCCGCGTTATTCAAGCCTGCATCCTCGGAAAGTTTCATAATTCCATCAGCTATAATTTGCACAGTTTGTTTGGGACCCAGTTTAATTAGTCCAAGAAAGTCAGAGCTTGCAGTTTTGTATAACTTCAGAGAATGATTCTGATGTCTTAGATACTGTATTTGCTCCATTAATATATTTGCAACAGCTTCACTTATGATTAGACTATAATGGTGAGGATTTTGGGAGCCGATCACGATTGCTGATCTGCATGTTTAAAAATATCTGAAAATGTCCCCCCGTTTTTGTTGTTCATGATTGACATTCAACCCAGAAACACATACACAAGACACAAACTGACATTGACTGACGTTCCTCCTTTACTTTCCATTGCTAAAAGAAACATGACTGCCCCAATTTGGGCATCACTACTGATGTAATATAAATGACTATAAATTACTAGACCTGTGATTACATTTAAAAATACATATATATTGGTTGGAAAGAACACTTTCATTTACACTATATTCATATTTATAGTGGGTTTTCAAAAAGAGCAACTGTCTAAACAATACACATTGTCACTTTCATTGATTTTTGGATGTTAGACCTCATTAGTATATTCAGTTTGAGCTAATGAAGTTGCCAAAGAAAGCCGACTGAGGGTCCATCTGTGATGCAAGCTTGTCACATATTTATAGCATAAAAACAAGTACTCTACTACAAAGCAAACTTCTAATGTGAAGAGTTTAAACATAATATTCTGAGTGAACATTGGCAGCTTTTACAAAAGGCAACTTGTTTGTTGCATGTCATATCAGCAAGTGGGCACTGTCTTCCCTCTCTTCAAAGAAAAAAAAGATGAGAAACTAGAAATGAACAGTTTGGCATGATAAATCATGACTTCCTTTGGCCACTATCCACAATTAATTGTTTTTAATTATTGACTGGCAATAACATGCAGAAATATGCGTGATTAAATATACACCATGATATGCATACCTCCTGGATTGCACACCACATGAGGGAGAGCTTTTAATGAGAGAATTGATTGTGTAGCTGTACAATCACATCCATCATTGAGAACACACCAGATAAATCATTTAGGTGAAAAATGGAACCCTTTGACTCAGCAATTTTAGGCAACGCTGAAATAAAGATCCCATTTAATATTCCCATAGATTCTCATTATCATTATACAGCCGATCAGGGTTAGCATGAAGTAATGAATGAATTAGTATTAAGAGATGAAGGAAGCTGGCTGTTTTTTTTTTTTTTTTAATCACATTTAATCAATTGAGAGAAATGCATGAGTATTGAAGAAATGTGTACCTCTCTTACACCACTGATCTTATCTACATTTTTTGGTTTCGTTTTGGTTCCAGAGTTGACCAGGAGGGATTTTGCGCCTAGTCGGCTAAGAAAGCAGCAACGTTTCATTTACTAGTTATTATTATCGTTTTACTGTAGAAAATGACAAAGTGGCAAAAATGTGCAGCCGGACATCTATTGTCAGTCACATGGAACTTTCAAAGATGTTTACTCCTAGAGTGATGAGTCTTGATAGCTTCCACGCTCTGAAGCAGGCTTCATGACACAATCAATTTGAAGTCCCACAATTTGCTATCAGTGTGTTTGATATGTGGTGGAAAGCCTTCTTGAAGGTTCAGAATAAGCATCATCAGGAAACTCGGAACAAGGCAGCCATGCAAGACTAAATGGCCAAGGGTTTTGTCAATAAATCTATCAAGTCCATCACTAGCAAACTGCACTAAGCTTGTTGCCTTTGGACCGTCTTTGGACAGTAATGATTTAAGAACATTGAGGGGAGGCAGTAGATTGAGTATTGAGAAAGATGAAACAGCTTTGTACTGGAAAACTAATTGAAGCAAAATCGTCCTTTGAGTATTGTGTTAATGTGTTTTCTTGGAACGAGCTGTAGAAAAAGGTGGTTTTCATCAGCAGAGACGGAGTGCCTGGGTGGTCAAGGGGTGAGAGGTCCCTTCTAAGTGCTGTCTTCAGGGAAAATACTGTAAATAATGACCAGCTTCAGTTGAGAATAGAATAGAATAGAATAGTTCTATATCGTCAGTACCGTACCGTGTAAAACGAAATTTAAACTCAAATATACACACACATGCACGCAAACTCGCACGCACACAATAGAACAGCGTATCTATTTCTTGGACTCGTCTTTGCTCATTGGGCAGGATTTGTGATCTGGGATCAGAGTAGTTGTAAAATCCATCCTCTGTACGCTGACAGATAATACAGCCTGCCCTTTGGGCTGTCGTCAGAGTGGCTACAGATCCATACTACTGCCGACTGCCTGTCAGCATTCCTACCGATGTCCCCCACACAGACAGAGAGCTATTCACGTGCAGGGATAGCATCAAAGCCCATCTGAGCTAGTTGGCATTTAGCAGAACAGGACCCGGAACTGTGTGACACAGCAGGAGGTCACATTGCTGGTATGTTTCCAGTCCCGCAGCAGGCGTATATGAATGGTGATGTATCTGTGAGGATTTGAGTTCACAGACTTCACTGGCTCCGCCGACTGGTTAAATTAAGCCATTTGGATGGAAGAACTGAAAGACAGCCTGAAACAACAGGTTGAGGAAGCAATTGCGAGATATCTTCATGGCATGCATGTATGTGTGTGTGTGCGTTGAGATGCACATAAATGCTAAAACTGGAATTCAAATTGCTTTTAGTCCACCGTTAGACAGTGGCTGCTGGTGCAATTTTTGCGCTGTACAAAATGAATGGTTATTAGGGGAGGGGGGGATGAGGCACGAATCACATGAGGAGATGTCACTTAAAACTGAGTTCATGAAATGAGGCAAGAGTTTACAATTTTTTTATATGAAACAATGCCAAATGTAAATCTTTCAGTTTCCAAATGATTTTGTTTTTACTGAGCTGGCAGCTAGAAAATCCATGATCAAGAATGCAAAAGGAAGTAAGGGTGTCACTTTTAACAGGCTCATTTTTCAAATGTTTTCAAGCAAAAGTGGCGGCAAATAGAGGACAAACAGCAGAAAAAGAAAACTTTATAATACCAAGACAGCATTTCTTTCGTTTCAGGCGTTGTAGTCATATCTGTCTGTATTAAGCTCCTGTATGTTCTCAAGAAGCGCAATAATATCCGACTTCTATTACTTTTCATCGAGCAGCTATATTAACACGCAGTAGAAGCTCATGTTGTGTTTAAATCAAAGGTTTCACTGTATTTGATCAATTATAACAATAGATTTGTCCTGGCTTTTGACATTTTTTTTTTCACCAACACAAGTAAAGTTACAGATTTTTTCATTGATTACTGAAGAGCAAAAATGACAGGAAAAGAAGAATACAAAGTAGAGCGCAAAAAGAGGCACGTCTGGCAACGTGCTATCTGTATTTCTGCCACATCAGTTCCATGTGAATGAGTAATTCCAACTGCTCCGGACATATTTACACACTCAAGGGCATGCTTGAACTTAAAAAAAAATAAATAAAAAAATGTGGACATGCTTTTTATTGAAAAAGAATGTTTAATGTGTGCTCATAGATGTCAATGAAGTGTGGCTTCTGAAAAATAGAACAAATAGAACTGTTCTATTTTATAAGAATCCCTTCGGCCAAGTAGGCCCAATCACACTATACATTTGCTGCATTGCTATATATCATAATACACTTTTAACACATCAATACCTAGCAGTAATATTTAGCTTTTCCTTAAATGGAATGCTAAAATGTCACGATTTGTAAGTAAGTAATCAGTGCATCCTGTATTTCTCCTGTTGGGTTGTAGCTATTGAGTATTTTTGAATTCATCATCATTGCAGTGATGATGTTGTCGAATATATTGACTACTCTTCAAAGTTTTGTATTGGTTTGCCATCATTCGTCATGTGTGCATCAGTGACGGTGGACTATCTGTCAGTCCCTACGGAAAACACATTGGATAAATCGTGTATTTACTTTGTATTTCTTCTTGCAAACCCTTGCTTACAAAACTGAAAATCACAAAACACAAAAGTAATATCACACCTCTTTCAATCTCTGTGTGCATATTTCCCGTGGCTAATATTTGGCACAAGAATGGCAAAAGAAAGACAAGTGAAGAAAGCCGCTAGCCTTCTCACAGAGACAGTGGTATTTTGTACTGTCATGAATAGCAATAAAATGCAGAAAATTCTCTTGAGTATTACATTGTACTTCTAGCCCAACAAGTCCAAAACAGTCCCCACCCCCTACAAAAATAATAAATGGATAAATAAATAAAGTGTGTCCTGTATTTTTTTTCCCTTGAGGTGGGGGTTGTGGCTTTCTAATCTAATCTTTTCTAATCTGATCTCATAGTAAGAGATTTTTCCCTATTCCTAGTATGAATGTATATGAAGTACCTGCAAGATGTCGTGCCATCATCGGGGAAGGAGGCTTTCTTGCATTCCAGAGACAGTGACTGTGGAATCGTGTGCCTTTCTGTCCATCCATTCATTTTCTAGAGCCGCTTATCCTCATAAGGGCCACAGGCTTGTTAGTGCCTATCCCAGCTGACTTCAGTATACGGGGAACACCCTGAACTGGTTGCCAGCGAATTGTAGGGCACACAGAGATGGGCAACCAGTCACACAACCAATCACACCTAAAGACAATTTAACATGTCCAATATACCTGCTATTCATGTTTTTAGATGGTGGGAGGAAGCCGGAGTTCTGAGAGAGTACCCATGAGAGCTCTGGGAGAAGATGCAAACTCCACACAGGAAGGCCGGGGCAAGATGCATTTGAACTCGGAGCAAGATGGATTTAAACCCAGGTCCCTGGACTGTGAGGCACACGTGCTAACCTCTGCACCACCGAGCCGCAAAATATAGGAGGAACATGTAAATTAATCTCATGTGAGAGCTTTTGCTTCATATTCAGGTATAAATAAGGAGTGCTGTGCCCCTCCTGAGGGGAGACAGAAGTCTCACTATGCACATTTACGAGACGTGCAGTAAATACAGATATTATTGGAGAAAAACAAGATCGCAATAGTGATTCTTATTTGCATATCACTCAAATGTTTCTCCATGGTTTATTGTTGTGAGAGAAACATTTTACCCACAATTTTATCTTCGAAAAAACACGAGTTAGTCATATTCAATATTGAATTATTTATTTGGACAAGGAGGTCTATTGAGCAGGAACCAATCTGATGACAAATACATTAAAGTTTCCAGGATAAACAGAGGGTGTCTTCACAGAGCCACAATATTTCAGCAAATATTGCCATCGTGCAATATTTGTAAACAAATATGTCCCATCAGAGTTTTGTTTCATTCCATATCGCCTTGCTTACGCCTTCTTGGTGCATTAGTACAAAGATGCAATGATTCCATAGGCCTGTAAGCACATGGTTGACTTTGTTTGACAATGATACACCTAACTCCACTTGTCAGCCACCAACCTTTCAAGCAGGCAGTAATGTATTGTCTCCTACTGCCATAGCTGAGTCAATCAATAGCCAATTAAAGACACATGGTCTCAGATGGTCATTGCTGCGTGTAGTTCTCTTTAGCCGGGGAACTAAATATGTAAATGGCTCATGGGAGAAACGGCATACAGTCTTGTCTTATCAATAGCACACACACACACACACACACACACACACACACACACACACACACATACAAATACACAATAACGGCATCACAGTTAGTCTGACAACAGGCCAGAGAGGCCACGTAGTCTAATTACTACATTAGGACTAAGGCCTGATTGTATGTGTGCCTGCTTGCCAGCAAAACCCAACAATCTGCCAATTAAGCTATTGTAAAGACAGACAAGAAAACAACATTTGCTTTGTGCATCACATGGCCATTGACTGTATATTGCATTTCTATGTTTTACAAGTAATTATCAGAAAAGGATGCGCGAAACCACAGCGTGGCCATAAAAATAATTAACTGGAATAATTCCAAGATCAGTATAAGGTGACATTCCGACATTTCTATTTAGTAATGTAGCACACCAATTTAGTCTTAATTAAAATGTTGTTTTATTGTCACAACAAGAAAGTCTAATTTGTAAACTGGATGGGCTTCGTTAAATGAAAGAAATGCCATTAAGAGGATGCTAGAATGAATAAGAATATGATTCACAACTATTATATATTTAAATGAATATAATGAATATAATATAATATATATAGTGCAGCATGTTTATCTGTATCTGGGACCTTATGTAAACAATAATCTCAAAACAGTTTCAAGGCACTTTTGTATCTATTCTATTACATGTTGAATGTCAAGTGTAACAAGTGGTATAAAATTACAATAAGTACACGTCTTATTCCAATTGGAGCAGATTTCACCCTCCACTCAGCAAAATTAAAATAATCCACAAACAAATTACTAAAACATGCAGTTTCTGAGTAAATACGGAGTCTTGAGACCAAATCTAAAACATCTAAGTTAAAATCATTTTTGAAAATACAGTCAGCCCCCGGTTTACGAACACCCTCTTTTTCGAACATTTTGACTTGCGAGCGCGGACCGCGGAGTTTTTTGTCCCCCACTTACGCACAAACCTTTCGTCTTACGAACAATGCGACATGCCGGTCATTGTATTCGTTCATATATTTTAGTTTTACTACGTCAACAAAATCAGTAGTTGATGCTTGTCACGGCAACGTTGAACGCTATTGCTCTTACAATGTCACAGTCATTGTCTTAGTCACGGTGTCAGTCACGGAGTCAGTCACGGAGATGCCGATATGATATTGGTCGATTAAGGTCACAGTCTCGGGCTCACTCACGGAGATGCTATTGGCCGGCGTCACATCAATCACAGAAATGCCGATATGCTATTGGCCAAACACCTTTATCTAGCTTGATGGCACAGCTGGTCGGGACGGAAGGAAGGAGAGAAAATGAGTGAAAAACGGAAGGAAGGAATGTTGTGAAGACTTTGCAAACTTTATCTGTTAGACATGGCTTCTAAAATTGCAAGTGGCGGTAAAGGAAGAAGTAAGAGGATGTTGACAATAGAAACCAAGCAGGAGATAATAAAAAAAAAAAATACGAAGGAGGCGCACGCATAGTTAACCTTGCTCGTGAGTATGGCCGTAACCGCTCGGGAATCTTCTAAGGACAATACTTTCCTTGCCGGGGGACGGACCTCGATCGACAACAAAATGGAGAGGCTTCTTTTATTATGGATTAAAGAGAAGGAAATCGCTGGTGATATGTTCTAGTTTGAGAAAAGTTCCCGTTTAAGAAAATAAATCAATAAATTCTGCGGGTTGGTCTCTGCTCCCCTCCGCCTCCACCCAGCTCAAGTCACGTCGCCCCAAAGGTAAATGTCATTTTTCCTTTGTATATTTATGTTATTTAATTTAACTGTATAGTAGGTTATGTTACTCATTTTTAATATGTGTATAAAGTCATGATGTTTTTACCTAAGGTTTTTGCACGCGTTGCACGCATTCACAAATTAACATAGGTTTGGATTGCCCGTCATACGAGCAGTTCAAGTTACGAGCGTAGCCGCTGAACGGATTAAGTTCGAACACGGGGGCCCACTGTAGTTTTAAAAATACAAAATGTGGGGGTTGTCTCAGTGGAAGAGTGTTTAGCGATTTCGCCACACTGTTCAGAGTCTCGAGCTCAAATCGACGCCGCTCTGACCTTCCTGTGTGGAATTTGCATGTTCTCCAAGAGTACATGTGGCTTCTCTCCGGGCACTTCGGCTTGACATCATCAAACAGTTTTTCGAAAGAATGAGTACAGAAAAGGTACGCCTTTATCATTATCATATTTTTATTAAATATTTACCCTTACTCCAATGTCTCAAGCTAACAGAAAGTGAGGGGGTTTGCTTAACATTTAGCTAATCGTCTTTCCAGAGAAAGGGAGAAACGGAGAAATGTATGAAACGTAGCTAGGGATGTGAAGGGATTATATTTTGTTTATTGTTATGGGATTGACGTAAATCTCCAAAATTGGCATGCAAAATCAAGACATGTAATCAAATTGAATATACATTGCATTGTTTTTCTTTCCTGTAGGAAAATATGACAAGATGCTTGAGCAGCACTTTGGTGTCACTTATTGTGTTCCTCCCTTGTGCTACATTCATCTGTCACAAGGTTCCAAACAAAGCCTGCAACTACAGATCTCATGGCAGAGATTGACCGTTCTGGCCAATTTTAACCTCAAGGCACAGGTCATGCTAATTTTAACTCACCTCGTGTATGTTGGTGCCAAGAAACAGTGGTGTTTATCAGTGAGGTCCCTAAAGTGATTTAGACATCATGTCACATCTAATTTAACTCGAGTGATCATGCCTGTTGGATTAATTTATATTAGATTGTGACATTGAATTTACTCTTACAACATGACAATTGTTTGAAATTGTTGACCAGAGCAAGAAGGACTGCTGGATCAAATCAATATGATCTAAAACAGTCTTCCAAAGGATGGAATTATATCATCTTCCTGAATTTTTCCATGTTGCTAATACCTCTATGAATTTTAAGAGATAGAGTAAATCAATTTATACTAAACATTTAATTGATGGATTATTTTACATACGTCTGGTAATGCCGTAATCCCTGCTATCAGTGCACGTTTAGTTTTACACGGACTTGCACATAAATCACAGACGTTAAACATTTTTTTTGCACTGGCCACATTTTAATTATGGTTTTCCCTTGGAGAGGTTTAGAGTCATTTCCGCTGTTTGTATGGATGCTTCATCTTTAGCAATGTGCAATTTGACCGCATCAGTGATCCTTCTGCATTGTGCCCTTATCTTTTATTCTTGTTTCCTTGTGTGCATGACTCCTCTTTAGTAAGCTGCTTTTTAATCAGGGGTTTGTTGGTTGACATGCTCTTGTTTCCCTCACAAAGCTTGACATTTTAGATAATAGAGTCGGTGCCTCAGTTTTAGTTGCTGAAATATGTTTATTGTGCTGCTTCCTTTTCTTGCAACGGGCTATTAACAGACGTTGCAGAAGTGTGTTTCTTGTTCTGCTTTACGGCAAACCCAAACCATTTCCAAACACAGAGGACGGACCTTCTGTCTTTGAGGAACAAATGGTTTGTTTTCTTTAGCCGTAGCCATCATACAGTTACTACTGTACAGCTTGAGGGTAAAGTAAACAAGAGGAAGGCGGACGCTATGGAAGCTTTTGAGGGCGAAATACGTCACACTGACGGAGGAGGAAAATATCAATTTTACTATTTCTTAATTAAAAAATCAATATATCACCCATACCTAATAGAAATATACCTCTAACATCAGTTATAGTGCGTAAACAACAAATTGATAGATTGTTTTGGAAAACTACTAATCAGTTTATATACTATCATTGTGTAAAAAATATGCTTGCAATGTCTCCACAGTGTTAAAAATGAAGGCATTTTGCATTTTAACAACAAAATAGCGTGAATGATTTACCCTTGGTGGGCCGCAACATGATATAGCAAACCAGATATTTCCCCTGGCCTTGAGTTTGAAACCTGACAGGAGGTTTGGCATATAGAACATAATGCAACGTGTTCAGTCAACGTCAAGCTCAGAAAACATCAGTTTCAGGATTGAGGCATGCAACTTGTGAACCTTTGTTTTAAGCCGTTAAAACGCGTGTAAACACACACAAACACATACCTGTAAACAAGAAAGAGATGCTGTAGAGTCACAATGCACCACTCAGTCATGGTAGAACACACGGAATACCAGAGCCCTGCTCTTGCTCTCAAGCATGAGTGATGGTTCTCCAGGAGCACCTTACGATGAGGGTAGCAGGAGGTGTCTGCAGGCTGATTTAACACCTCAATCTCACACAAGAGGGGTCACTTTTCTCCCCACTGGATGACTTACGAGAGTGCACTCACCGCTTTCATTTCCATTTTATTGTGATGTATGGTGGCTAAAAGTTGCCCCTCTCTGTTGCAGGCTCTTGGTGAAGGACAATGATCGTTACACATGCCCTAAAACAGGCAACCACTGTTTGGCAATGGCATATAGTTCATGACTATTGTATTGATAGCACACATATAATACAGGCTATCGCGGAATTTCAGTTTCGTCCCTTGGACGCAAATACTTGCTAAGGACCACAATAAATGTTCCATTTGGTGTTTTTACCCATCTTGTGCAGGTAAAATACTACATCAACCAATATATTCCCTAAAATGTCAGTTTGCTGGATTGCTTTCAAAATCCATAATGTACCTGGCAAAATTGCTCCTTTCAAGTCCTGTTAAGACCATTTTTTACTGCCGCATACAGTGATAAGATCCCCCCTTTATTTCCTAAATCTGGGAGTGTTATGCTGTGTCGTCTGAAGAGGTTGGGGGTCACGGCTGCACACTTATTTCTCATCGGTCCTTACTAGACTACTTATGTGCGATCGGAACAAAAACAAAAAAAACGAGCACGCCGATTGTTCTTTGTGTGCCGTTGTTGATCTTGCATTCCGAGTCTCTTCGTAGATATCTCCTGCTCAGTATGTTTTCCATTCTTACTTTGGGTTTCTGAGTGAACATATTTCTTGATGGTATTTTGTTTTATAATTTTTTGTATTTGACGTGATTTTCCTGCTGGCTTTGTCCACTCCACTTGGTTGGTTTTCACTATATCTCTTTATGTTGTTTTTTCATACACTATGGCTTACTTTTTTGTTACTTTGTTATTTTTTTTAGTTTTTTTCTTCCATGCAGTGCATGATCATTTTGTAAAAAAAATAGCTTTTGACCATTTTGCCTGTGTTCCTTCTGTTTGGGGTCCACCCTTTTTGTATCTCCTGGTTAAGTTTTGTAACACATGAAGGTGTAATTACAGAGGAGAGCTGGCTTTACTTGTGAGGACTAAGATGAATACGAGAGAAGAGAGCGATTACAGTTGGGCAAAGATAAAGAGACAAATTGAGTAATCAATAGAAAGAATAGCAATCACATCACTGAATGAAAGCAGAGCAAACAAAGGATTGACACACTTGGCACTGTGTTCAATTCATGTACAATTAATGAAGAATCAGCATATTGTGTAACAAGGCAAATATGATTATGCTACATGATTAGTTCTCATCATAATGAGCTTTATTTTTTATTCCCTGGAGGCATGCAGCCAAAATGGACAAATAACTCTAAACAGTGGCGGCGTAACAAAAACAAGATGTCATCATTCAGTTCAACAGAATACACCAAGTCACGCTTGGAGAGTAACTGTTTGTTTCTGGTCATCAGGCTTTGTTTAGTGCAGTAGAGATGCAGCAATGTGCAAGTCTATCTAGTACGCTGTTACTACAGCTATAAACAGAAATAATTTAACTTGTATGCGAACAGTCAACCCTGTGAACTATATTCACCATCTGTGGTCCTCTACACGTGGAGCATGTGAGAATGTGCTCTAGCATGTGTCCCCAGTGCACTATTGTAGACTCCACAATGATAGCTAATTATCCTGTGGGACATACATGACATTCTGTTTTCCACTGTATACTTACAGAACACACTCACAGCATTCAGGGGGTCCACATAAGACCATTCAAACACAATTCCATAAGGTTAGACCCTGAGCGGCAGTTGACATTCAAATCCCCAAAGTTCTGGATGGCATGACAATCAACAAGTGAGATATTTAAATTGATCACGGCTTGCAGCATACTGACCACAGGCAGCGAAAATGATGACAATGAGAAACCGCATGTGCTCGTCAAATGATTGGTTTGCAGCTGCACCTATGAAGTGATAGCACATGTAAACACACTCCGGCATGGATAAATGCAGAACAGTGAGACTGTGAGGCAGGGAGGGGTAACCACGCTTGGCGGGATACAGCCCAGTGGGGATTGGAATAAACAAATGCCTTAATGGAGATTTATGGAAGATATGTGACTACACTATATATTAATGAATATATATATGAAATTCTCTATGCCAGTATTATTTGAGATGTGGGTTAAAGGTGGAAAGAGACTTGCTAGAGCCAACATTAGTTTCTCAGTAAAACACAGTAAAATCTATCTATCTATCTATCTATCTATCTATCTATCTATCTATCTATCTATCTATCTATCTATCTATCTATCTATCTATCTATCTATCTATCTATCTATCTATCTATCTATCTATCTATCGTGGTTGAGTTCGTTTCAGAATGACATTAAGTGATAAGAAACACCAAGACACCAGTTATAAAGCACAAGTTGTACAAAATGTAAAACGGAATAAATGCAAAGAAAATATACCTGTGCAAAAACATTACATGCACTGCTCGACTCCACATAATCTTATTAATGCACTAAAGAAATAAACGGTCAAGCTATCATTATTGGCTAATTAGTGCTTTGGAAAAAGTAACCCTGTTAGAAAGATACACACACACACACACACGCTCACACTCACGCTTGTACGGCTATACCTGTGAGGACATACATTGGCATAATGCATTTCCTAACTCCTATCCCTAACCATAACCATTGGAAATTATGCTCTAACCCTAATTACCCTAAGTATAACCAAAACCCAATTCATACCTCTAATCTAAAATCAGGTTCTGACCCTCAAAAAGTTGTCTGAATATGCGAGGACCGACCTAAATGGCTTCACTTCTCCAAAATGTTCTCAATAGATCAGTAAACAACTCAAATCGGTTTCCACAAGTATAGGCATACAGGAACCCACACACACACACACACACACACACATACACACACATATTTGGGGTGTAACAGTTCACAGGTTCAATATAACAGGATGCGGTGGCAAAAGTTCAAAAGGCTGAGTTCTTCATTTATTTTTAGCAGAAGGTAATGCAAGTAACAGTTTGTCCAATGTAACCCAAGTTATTTTCCTCTGAGTTGTGTTGTGGTTGTACACAAGGTCAAGTAATACTTGATCTCACAAAAAAAAATTTCAGCAGCCTCGATGTCTGTAAATGGCAAATTAGCGCGATGTGCAACAAATGTCCTCGCGAGCTCAATTCAGCCACATCAAAAGTACAAATAAAAAAGCAATATATAAAAGAAAAACTAACACTCATCATACCTGTGTGACGAAAGACCATGATGCACAACAGACATCCTTGCTAGCTCTTCTAAAGTACTTCCAAGAATACAGTCGGAAAAATCCAAGCTAATTGTAGTTAGCAATACCTGCTTAGCCCCCCTGATGGACAGCGGCCTCAAAATGCCTCCAGCGACCACAACATGAGCCAGAACCCACGCAAGGCCACAACATTGAATTACTAAACATAGCACAACCAAAATACTTCAGTACATCGAGTTTTATTGCTTCAGTCATTGAAAATATAGGGAGAGCAATATAACTGACCTCAGCAACGTCAAAAACAAGAATAGCTGAGACTTGCGCTCTAAGATAAATTGGCATTACATGCAAATTACCACTTAAAAGTCCACTTAAAAGTTTATTATAATGTTTTTCCTTGAAAAAATAAAATGATGCTTATCTACATTGTCCGAGCTAGATTTCAGTGACATGGGATGTTCACACATCTCATTTCCACCATTATTTTGTTACTGTGCATTTTGGGGGGCAGACTAAGCTGTAACCTGTTTAAACACAGTTGTTGAATTATATTGCTATTTTGTGTGTGTGTATGTGTGTGTGTGTGTGTGTGGGGGGGGGGGGGGGCACAAAAATGTTCTCTTTTCTAGGGGTGGGTTGGCAAAATTTGATTGAAAAGCACTGTTGCAAGCTAACATCATGTGATGATGATGAATACTTTTAAGACTGCATATGCAAAATAGTATCGTGTCAGAGCAACTTTACAGGAAATGTTGCATAGGACAGTGAGGTTATATTGCATACAATAAAGAAAATGTCAACCAATTATTTTGTGCACTTCCACCTCTCTCCACCAAGCTAGTATTTTAAGCACTATAGCAACAAAAATATCAGGAAATGAATGAATCTCTCATCACAATCCCTCATCTGAAATCCGTAGATGCTTCTTCTCTGTGCAAGACTTTGGGCATCAATTGCACAAAGCAAGTTCAATAAATGCACCCTTGGTTGATTTTGTTCTGGAAGAACTTGCAAAGCCCTCACGCGTCAACGCCATCAAAAATCACTATAGGACAGGGATTGTGAGCAAGGCCTTTGACAAACACAAATGATCTATCTGAGTGAAAAGGTCCCAATGAAAACTCTGGAAAGTCATCCCAGATGACTAGAAGCTGTTACAGCTTCAAAGGGAGGAACCAATTCCATATTTTCTTTCATTTTCAGTTTCTGTGTGTGTGTGTGTGTGTGTGTGTGTGTGTGTGACCTGGTGTCCTAATAATTTTATTCATAAAGTGTGCTCTATCCTCTATCGTTTCAACACAGGAAATGACAGGGTTTCTCAGGCTAAAAGCCTCTCTCAACATTAAGTTCATTAATCCTGTTATTTTGCATTGACGAAAAGAAAAGTTAACTTTTGGGGAGGATACACTCTGCACCTGTAATCCCTTTGGATCGTTTTGGATAGTTCTTGGCTCTTCACCAGTATTGCCTTGAAGCAATTTCTTACAGCAGGGTGATTAATGGGCTTGATGATAAATTGACCCCAGTAAGCCAAAAGAACAGATCCCCTTGCAAATAGTGTAGGGTGGATGCCCGAGCAAATACTGTAAATGCATCCAACCCACAGTTAAACTGCCACTGCAGGGAGTCCGAAATATAAAGATGTCGAAGGTGCTGATGGTTGATTACACACTTCTGTGTTAGGTCATTCCAAATGCTGCATGCTGTTCTGCCACAAATAGTTATGAGTAAAGAAGAACAGAGTTATCGCAGTAAATTGCTCTGTAATTTAAGACAGTAGTCTACTTGGCCAAGATGACGACCAGCTGATTGTCGGCAGGGGCCCATACAGGCTGACATTGCAAAGTTAAGAGGTAAACGTCTGAGGCTTATACACAGAGAGACTTTAAGAGTTGCAATTCTACGGCTGGCTTTAACCAGGCAATTACTGGAAGGAACATAGAGGGTGGGAAAACAGCTGCCAGTGTGGCTGTAAAGCAAAGAGCAACTCTTCAATTTGACGCCTAGAAGAGAGGACATTGAGCTTCAGGTTGTCAAGGTAAACGCTTTATACTGGTATTTTCTAACATTAAAGAAACCATCATCAATATAACATGGCAATTTATATAATGTCATAACTCATCAGCTGCTGACAATCCAAAAAGTCCAGTGCTTGTGTTTTGTGATATTGCCTGCATGAAGGTGACACGCATAAACCCGTGTATGCAAGTGCACACGCAGAGACAGACTTTAAGTCGCCACTATAAGAAAGGTTTCAGGGTTCGGCCTTATGCCAAGGTCCATGGTGTCTCGGGGTCAGATTTATGACACCTCAGCACCATCTCATCAGCCTTGCTGTCATGTCACACGCCATCATAAATCTGTAGCACTTCAGTCCAGCGCTCCTCATCAAGGGTGGTGATATCATCGCCACAACTATGACATTATAAATTTAGTCCAGAGATTCGATTGTTTAATTGACATATATTGTATATATTGTCATATACATGAACTGCATACAGACAGAATAAAACTGAGTTGTTAAAAAAAATAATATGACAGTGATAATACGACTAAAAAAACGTAGACTAATTCATTTTCTTACATTTTTTGTTCATTTTAATATCTGATACCACTAGCATGTGGTGTATCGTGTGACTGATAAACAGAAGATAACTAATGTGATTTTGGTTATTCCAGAGTGACCCCAAATGATTGCAATCCATGTAAGTGCATGTCATTTGTACAACTGATGATGGAATTATTTAATTTATGACAAATACATTTGCTTTGATAACATCTAAGATCTTTATTTCATCCGGTCTCAATTTTTTTGGCCTCACTAAAACGTACTCGGCATGTCAAACGCGAGATACTCTGAGATACTCTTGGATGTGCCGTGCAACATTGTTATTAACAGGAAAAATGGTTTTCCTGTTCACATGACTTGAGAGGAGAAAGCGAGCCTTGTTTGGAGGACTGCAAATCATTGAGAAGTTCCGGATGACCAATGGCCAATGTTTTTCACTAATGAGATATAGCTAATCTTATGTCCCCATCAGACCTGGGTGACCTTCTGTTTGAGTCTGTATAGTTACAACTTTGGGTCCATGAACAAAATTCGCCTCAGATTCCTGGGTAATACCTAGCTCCTGGCCACGTCTCGTAATTGAACTCTTAGGGCTGATCAACATTTCTGATCATGTGAACATAAACACAATTCAGTTTGGAACTCGAAAGCTTCAAATCTGAGGTATTGGCCAGTTCGCAGCCAAGTGTGAAGTGGTTGGTATGATGATCAGCAGTTGGAAAAGGATGGAGTTCCCTCTCTGGATACAAGCAGCCGAAATGAGTTTCCTCCACAGGGTGTCCTGGCTATCCCTTAGAGAAAGTGTGAGAAGCTCAGTCATCCGAGAGGGGCTCTGTCAAGCTCCTGCGCCTCCATGTTGAAAGAAGCCAGTTGAGGTGGATTTGCAATCTTGTTAGGATGTCTCCTGAGAAGGTGTTCAAGGCATGTCCCACCAGGAGGAGGCAATGGGGATGGCCTAAGACATGCTGGTGACAATTTCTCTCTGCAGGCCTGGGACAGACTGAGGAGTCCCCCAGAGGAGGGAAAGGGCTTCCCTTGAAGCTCTTGCCCCTGTGATCCGACATCGATAGATGGATGATAAAATAATATAAAATAATATAAAATAATATAAAATATAATATAATATAATATAATATAATATAATATAATATAATATAATATAATATAATATAATATACTGTAGGCTCAGCTTGGTAGGCTCCTTGGGGCACAGTGATCACAAGGGGACCCCGAGGGGACCCCGGACCCCCCCCATATAAAAAAATAAAATCCTTTTTAATCCATTCTAATTGAAGTTTTTGCAAATTTTTACCTAGGTGAAATTTCTATCAAACTGTTTTTAAGTGAATTTGGAGAAAATGTGCAACATCAAGGTGTGACCTTTTGTGGCTTGAAAGATCTCTGGTTGTCTAGCATTCATGGCATATCGAGCAATCATGACAATTAGAAGGCAAAAAAAACAACAACAACAAAAATTCCTTATGTCGGAAATAAGCAGACCATCATGTCGTTCTCTCATCGAGTTTCCGCCTTTTTTTTTCAAATTCCAATACAATGTCAATATCTTAGTATCCCCAGACATACATAACTTTATCACTCACCGCATTTTTTACGACTAAGTGTGCAAGACGTAATGTCTCGTCAATACATGCATCCATATCCTTTTCAATACATGCATCCATATTTTTTTCCTGCAAAACCTCTTTCTATAACATCAAAATGCTGAAAAACTAACCCAGTCCAAGACAAAAACTTTCTTATTGAAAATTGTAGAACAATTATCCCATGAATTTCTAATTTTTAATTACCGGTACATTTTATTTTTGGAATACTTGAAAATAGGACAAAATAGTTTGACATTCATTCGCATTGAAGTGTTCACCTTTATACTTTATTTATGTAACATTTTTTTCTACCTTGTTTCAGGAGTGTTGGTTCATTAACCATTATTTTTTGTTTAATTTATTCAATTTATTTCATTTTTATTTCTCAATTCATTTTATTGAATGTCTTTTTTGCTGTTACATTTTATTACATACTAAAGTAATAAAGCATATCGTGTTTGCAGTAAATGATAGGTAACTTTTACTATGCTGGTACAAGACGTCATTCAGTGTTCCACTTACTGTATCCCTTTCAATATTCAGTGTAAATTGACCCCAGGCTTCCCTGAAGCTGAATTTGCAAAAATTTCAGACTTCCGCTAGTTAACGCTATTACTTATTTTTTGATATTTCATTATTCGTTTTATTTAGTACTATCATTCTTGTACATTTTCTGTTGTACTTCATTTCAAACAAAAATGATAAAGCAGACTGTGCTTATGGTAATTTCCTTGATTGGTTATTTTTTTTATGTCGGTGCTTATGGTTGGCTTAGAAGGCATTCAGTGTCCCACTTAATACTGCATATTTGAATTTTCAGTGTAAATCAACCCTAGGCTGCCCTGAAGCTGAATTTGCTAACATTTTAGATTAAAATATGACAGGCTGGTATGTCCTTGAGGTTTTATGTAATGATTCTCTGCGAGGCCAGTTAATGGATTTACTGAATTTGACAAATATTAGAGTAATTAAAAGATTTCCTTGCACGTTTGTAAACCAGCTGTCTGCTTTACTGGCCTTAACCAGTGTGGATTGTGTTCTAACTTCAACAACCACAAGTCTCACATATAGTTTTAAAAGTGTATTCTTCACAGCATAGTAGAGTCTGACACAGTTTATCAGTGTATGAATGATCAATAAACAGTATTAATGGCAGTGATAAGGGGTTCTAAAAATAAAATTTGCATTTTTGTTAGGGTTATTTGTTAGGGATGTGACAAATAGTTAAGGTTGTCGACAACGTCGATTATGTACATTAGTCGACTAGCTGCTTTAATATAATCTTCATTTATTTTCTATGTTATTGGCTCATTTCAGTCCAAGCATGTGCTTTCTGACATCAGGAAATTCCAACAGAAGGTGTTTTTGATCCCTCCGTCTCATTACTTCACCCTTTCAGGGAAGAAGAATCTTCACCCTTTCAGGGAAGAAGAATCAGACAGGTTTGGCGGGGAAAATTAAATTGTTGCTCTGACAACATTGTGGCAGCAACTGGTTCACATCTGCAGACAGATTCTTGTTCTTTGTTTAACTCGAAAGACAAACAAATGAGGTTTTATTTTGATAGGGTCAAATTCTCAGCTGACATAGATACAGATATGTGTTTTTGTTTTCTCTTTACTAGGTTTTATTTTTGGAAGTGAACATCTTAAAGTCCAGGATGGATTTTATTTTTGATGGCACTGTGTTCCAGAAATTACGACTGTAATAAGAAAAGGCTGACTGTCCAAAGTTTGTTTTGGTCTTGCTGATGTGAATGTTCTACGGTACAAATTCACTCTTCGTAATCATCCTAAATAACGTAGCAAGCAAATTAGTCGCATTTGCTCTCTTTAAAGAAAGATTGAACTGGTATTTGAATCATTTTGATTTATGTGGTTTGCCTTTTTATTTTATTGTCGTGTACTGAATAAAATTATACAAGTTCTTAAGTAATGTTTGTGTATTCAAATACACTATTTGTCTTTAAGATTAAGTAAAGGGCTTATAGGTTTATTTGGAACCTACATCAGAGCGTTAACAAGCTAAAAACAACAACAACAACAACAACAAAATACAGTCGTGATTAGTCGACTAAATGAAACAATATTCATCGGTGACTATTAAAATTATCGTTCGTGACAGCCCTACTTCCTGTGGAGGCTTGGCTGGCCCTGTCATGGAAAAAAAAACAAGACTAAAGATCAATAGGTGCACATGCTTATTTCAGAGCGGTCACCATGCAGATTTCCAGCAGAATGAGCAATTGGTGCATGTTGAACAGATGGTTATCACGCTGGCAAACTGGTGGCACTCAACAAACAAGACAACTAGGAGAGGCTGCACACATGCCCTAAGGCAGTCTTGTTTTGTTATCAATGATTATAGCCTCTTATTGGACAGAGAAAGGGGGAAACAAATGGTATTACATTAAGAGTGGAGTGTGCACCCTGCAGCAAGACACTGATTTGCAATTAAGAAGGCAAATACCTGATTATATGCTAAATGATTTCCATCCACTCTCAACAAGTCTTCTTAAGGACAAAATATTTTGCAGTCTTGTTCGATTACTCCCTGACAACATTTGCAAAAGCTTACAATCAATATCATTCTTCTCAAGGCAAGTATGTTTTTTGCTTTTTCACTTTCACAGATGCAGTTGTAGCCTTATGCTGTATTTGAGAATAGTCCAAGTGCTGGCTACAACCTTTAATTTGGGCCATCAGTTTGAGAACATCATCCATACTGTCTGTCATAAACCTGCTCAAACACGTGCTCTCAAGTTGAGTTTGGCAAAGAGATTTGCTATAGTTAACTACATTAGCATCCGTCAAAATCGTTAACTTTGGCTGCAGCCGCAGCTGCGTGCTTTGCAATTTTGTGGCGGGGCAAACCTGAGCTGCATCTGTGGCAAACAATGTTTCAACACATTGTTTTGAACAACAATGTTCAAAACAATGTGTTTTGTTTCTTACAAAGAATGCATATCTCTCTACCTTTATCAAAGTTGCTGTCGGAACTTTTTAAAGTTGCATTTACCATTTATCGGAGCACTCACGTGTGCTTCCATTTTCACAACCTCCTTCGGCCCCGAACTTGCCCTCCTGCCCACAACAGAAGCCTGTCAGGGTAGGCCAAACACAATGGCAGCCAATCAGTGTCCACTTCAGGGTGTGATCAAGCTTAGTTTTCCCACACCCAACAACTGATGCACTCAAACATAAAAATCAGATCTGGGTAATCAGCATACGGAAAGCAGAAAGTTCGAGGCTAAAATCGTGTTAAAAGTGTTCCAAAAATGTTCTAACTTTGACTGTAATTACTTGATTGCAATTATTCTGTTCATCTGACACCCCCAACTGTTTCATAAGCAACATTGACACATGGGTTGTCAAGGAAGGTTTTCACAGATGCCGTTGAGTTTCACTGGTTGTTTGTGTCTAGAATCATATAAAATTGTGGGGATGTGTCCCTCAAGGAAATGTCACTCTAATCTCACTTCTATCGAACACCTACGTTGCCTATACGCATAGGTAGTTTTAATATGTATTATATAGGCCTTAAAAGAAACATAACGTGCATTCTTTCTGTCTCAAACGTGTAGCTGAAAGTTTGGAAGTCCTGCTCCATGCCATAGGTAGAAGTACTTCTTATACTGTAGATGATGATGTCAGCTTGGTTATTGTTGTTGTTTTTGTTTAGAATGTAAGTTAATGGAATCAACAGCAGCTCAGCTAATTGAAGACAAGTAGTGCCCTCAATTTTGCCTTAATTGTTACACAAAATGACGGCTTGACAATTAATCCCAAAAATTCAACAGAAAGAATATACTGTAATAGAATTATAAAACAACTTGCATGGAGATTGGCCAATAGTATAAACTTGTGGGAAAATATGACACTTACCCAAGTGTAGCAAAGGAGGTTTTGGCCTGATGCCAGCAATATGCAAAATATATATTAAAACTGCGTGCTTACAATAAATTCAATGTTTCAGATAAATAATTTATTTTGAGGCCGTCCTCAGTTTACTAACTCCCCACGCTCTCACGCTTGAGATGAGCTTATGTGTGGGAGGAATTCAAACAGATGGACTCAGAAAAGGATGGCAGAATGCAAACGGAATCCAAATTAAAAAACTGAAAATACAGAAAAGAATAAATACTAATATACAATAAGTACATTTTAAAGATATTGTATTCATCACATTTAAAATGTATTAATCACTTTTCTGGAGATATGTTGAAAAGAGTAAACAGTATTAATAATATCTGCCTCATGGTTTTTGCACATGATGCATGACTCATCAATAATGCAGTATTTTATGCAGCCCAGTGGTAACCAAGTAAAAACAAACAAAACAATCTATACTTCAGTTGAAACGACCACTGGATATACAAATGACGTGTGATGATTAAATGGCCACTGTCAGTTTGCAGAGTGCAGCTGACAAACAATTATAAGCTTTGTGTCTTTCATTTTAAAATCATTCAATTCCAACCATTATAAAAGAAAATTATAAAAAAATGTTTCTTGCTTTTCCATCTGGTGTTGATGTGTTCCTCCCACAGTATATCCACGTACAGGAGATAACAGATGTCTTTGTCACGACCGAAACCCACGCTACAAGGCTCTATTTGACGACTAATTTTCAGTTTTCAATACTGTAATACCCCCTCTACCTTCATTTCCAGTAGCAATGACCACAAGGGACTTTAAATCTCAGAAGATCAATCTCAGATTATCACTTCTGTCAGAAGATACACTGTGACCAACATTTATTACTTTGTGTGTGCGTGTGTGTGTGCGTGCATTTGAGCAAGGGAGTGTCTATGCATGCATGTACATCTTGTTCTTCATTTGGATGTTTTGCTGTGCACACTGTTGACACTCCTCCAAGTTTGCATGAAAGGCACAACTAGCCATTCATCTTGTGTCTTTATCTTTGAGGACTTTTCAGTCTTGATCCAGCATGCAGAGACCAGATTCAATTACCCCTAGTAAGGAAACAAAACATGCTGTGAAATCTGTAAATACAAACTCCAGCAAGGTGGCAGATATCTGCAGAAATGGGCAAAGACGACATGACACTGCAAACAAGGGGTTATACTGTAAAGGGAAGGATCGCTTCATTGTTAGTGTACCAAAGTGGCATCACACATGACCTCAATACACCATCACTTGGCAAAGGTCACGGCCTCTTCCTCTGCTCTTGACAGCGCAAAACCTCAAATATTGACAGATATTTTCAAAACATCATCGTGTTTCAAAACATCATCCTGGAACTAAGTGCGTTTACCCTAAGGAAAGTATGTTTTAAAGAAGATATATGTATTTTTTTCCCCGTGCCAGATACATCATCTTTTCAGATTAAAATATAAATAAATAATCACAAACACTCCCTGGCCACAACAATAATGTGGAGGTTGGAATTCTAAATTTGAAGTGAAGTGTATTAACCACCTAAATTTTATAACAAACCTGTTACTTCCCTAATGCTAACATCTGTTAATTATTGTTATTATTATTATTCTTGTATGATAGCAAAGAATGTTATGTTTCCTGCATTACCTGTTCCAGCTTCTCTCATTTATTCTGATGGTGACTCTTTGACTCTGGGAAACATTTATTCAAATGACATTCATCTAAAAAAAACCGAGTCAGAATCCAAATTTAGTCATTGTCAAAAAATAGTTTGTATTCAACCATTTAAAACCTTATTTGCTTCATTTGAGTTTTGTTTTTTGCAGATGTGTCCAGTTGTGGCAACATTGTGGCCATTTGAGTGAGTGTGATTTTAATTTTTCCTAATAAACAAAAACAAACAAAAAAAACCTTCCTTTCTTTTCTTACAGATTGACAAAATAAGTGAACAGTAAATCGAAACAGATTTGTATGCATTGCTCGCAAATCATTTTTTTCTGTCTGTGCCAAGTAACTCAATACTGCACTTATCAATGACAAAAATCCTATTATTTCATTTGCCTCGCAGACGTTTCAGTTTAAGACAATCAACATGCTGGTAGCTCAATTTGAGAAAATTAAAGTATGGTTGGGGTGTCGAAATGAAAGCAGGGACTAGCAAATGGTGTTTGCTAATTGTGAAGTGGGAACCATGTAGCGCAGATGAAATACAACTGCATGTGCTTAGAAAACATCAACACCCTAACTCAATGCACTTGAACTCTTTTTCTTTCTTCATGTTTTATTTGAGAGTGGATGTTGTGCACACTTTATTATATATATATATATATATATATATATATATATATATATATATATATATATATATATATATATATATATATATATATATATAAACTAATGTTGAAGAACGTAAACAGCAAACTGGTTCATACACACCGCATTATTTCTCTGAGAATAGAAAAGAAAGAATAGAATGAAAGCCTGATGACCTCAGCAAATCCCAAAGCTTTGTGTCGTATTACTTTCACAAAATACGAAATGACAGCAAGAGTCACCAAACTCGTCAAGTAACACTCGATATCATGCATCATCAGTGGGTGAATGCCCAGTGTAAAGCGCTTTGAGTACCTAAGAGTAGAGCAACGCTATATACTGTGAAAGACCATTAGTGTATGCCTTGGGGCTTAATTTTTAAGTTATGATCTTACCTTTGGTGTTAACCTCATTGCAACGGCAAAATTGCATGATCAAATTAAGATGACAAAATTGATTGTCTTTGGTCTAGTGGCTCAGCAAACATTTAGTAATGGCTAAATTGCTAGCAAACATTTATGTCTCCTGGTTGTACAAACCCCGCTCCCATTTTCATGCTGTTTACTTCATCACTTGAGTTCTACTTGTTCGAATAACTCAATAGGTTCTAGTCTTAGTGGCTTAATTTTCTCCAAGTCACTCTTGAGATACTGTCACGAAAGCGATGAGAATAAAATCACTTTTCGAAATAGCTTCATCTTTAAAAGATTACACCAAGTCATCATGGCTGGCCATCAGATTCACATTTAGCCGCACGTTTGGTTCAGCTATTACTTTATGTTTATTGCCTTTTTCACTTACTGGCGGATTCTGTTTATTTCAACTTGCAAACCAAAGTTAGAAGGAAAAGATGATCTTAAATTTACTGCAGTCACTCACTTTTCTGCTGTCCGGATAAGTAAAACATGCTCACAGCTGATCACATATTATCAGGATTCTCAATCCGATTATCATCCAGCCATACTAATATTGCCCCAGCGAAGGTAATCAACAATGGTGAGAGGGTTGCTGTATAAGCTTTGTTTTCATTTTTATAATCCTTTTTTTTTTTTCTTTTTTGAAAGGGTAAGCTCATTTTGCAGCCCGGTCTCAAATGCGCGGTACCAGTGTGCACACCGGTGATTGGGAACGACTGCTCTGTATCTTCCATCAAGATTGTACACTTTTATGTGAGTGTGTGAGGATCTATAGATGAAAAAAAAAATCACATTTCTAAATAATACACTGCTGGGCACCTATCCATCGTGTTTGTGAGTGTTTGTATGCTTGTAGTAACCTCCTCTCCAGGTCATTTGATACTAGATATTGGAAACACTGCCAACTTCA